>NC_142945.1:42068713-42086213 GCF_046866305.1 Octopus bimaculoides | reverse complement strand
TATAACGTTTGAATGCATATATATAATTTTGTATGCGAACTCGTGTTTAAACAGATCTTATTGCATCTTGGGAGATTCCTTCAACCAAATAATAAATACAGGTACAGGTTCAATTTCAATTCGTTATCATTACTCAATTTGTCAGTGATTTAAACAACTGATTGTTTCCTCGCGTAATCAATCAACTGCTTACTTATCTCCCCTTCTTCGCAGCTCTCCTGTCGGACCACCTCTGTCAGGCCATCACCGTGATCGACCGCTACCCACTAAGCTTTTGTATTCTCTCTCTGTTTATTCTCTCCTGGTCCTTTCTGATGAAGAGCGTAGGCTCGAAACGTAAAAGACTTTCTCACCTTCCCGAGCGTTAAACTAATACACCTGTTTGTTGTTTATACACTTGTCTCCGTCTTTTGTTTTTGTTTTTGCAAATTCCAACTATATGTATATATATATATATATATATATACGTATATACTCACACACACACATGCACACACATATATATAACGACGAACTTCCGCACTGCCACCATCTGCCAAATGCCCTCACGAAGCATCTGTCGGCCCCGTACTATAGTAGATGACACATGCCAAACGTGACGCGCAGAAGGAACGAACCCCTAAACTATATGTCGCAAAGCAAGTTTCTTGAACATACACGCATGCCTGCGCTTATATATGGGTGCGTACATGTGTGTGTATATGCTTCTGTGTCTGTTTCCCTGTGTGTGTGTATGTATGTATGTATATATATATATATATATATATATATATATATATATATATATATATATATATATATATATATATATATATATATATATATATATATATGTATGATGTACATATGTATGTATATTTAATTTGTTTTTAATACTTGCATAGAAGTTTATGCAAATCAATGTCTGCTCGCGAATAGTGTCATTCATTAATTGCATGTGTTAATATCAGTAATTAAAAAGGAAACACGTTCATACCGGAGAATTGTAGAAGTTGCCAATTTGTTAGCTTAATTGTAATAATGACATACATCGCTATATAGGAAGAAGAAGAAAAAAAACCACTCAACTGAAGGATGCGGCATTCTTTAACATCTTAGCTGTAGGATTTGCAAATACTTTACAACAACAAACGCTAAAATTGTTACTGGGGACTCTAGTTGTTGTTGTTCTTTTATCTCCTTCCTCTTCTTCTTCTTCTTCTTCTCCTTCTTCTTTTTCTTCTACTTCTTCCCCTTTTTCGCTTCCACTTCCTCCTCCTCCTCTTTTTCCTTATGTTTATCCCAATGCAGCGCCGGATCACTACATCGAGCAGATTTACTACAGGATTAGTGACCTTCCTACAGGATTAGTGACCTTCCTACAGGATTAGTGTGTCCGTGGTAACATGGGCCTTTCGTTTTTCTATAAAGATAACTTGAATTACATTTGACTATTATTTCGAGCAGTTCGAGTGACAGTGTACAGGTTCCATTACTATGTTTCCTATTACTGTTGTTGTTGTTGTTATTGTTGTTGTTTTTCATGGTGTTGTTGTTGTTGTTATTATTGTTGTTGTTGTTTTTATTGTTGTTGTTGTTGTTGTTATTGTTGCTGGTATCGTTGTTGTTGTTGTTGCTGTTGTTGTTTGTCCCTAGGTAAGCTTTGATAGAACGAGTATTCTTTTCTACTCTGGACACAAAGCCCGAAATTTTGGCGAAAAGGGCCAGTCGATCAGAACCCAGTATGCAACAGGTACTTAATTTATCGACCCCGAAAGGATGAAAGGCAAAGTCGACCCGGGCGGAATTTGAACTCCGAGTGTAACGGCAGACGAAATACAGTAAAGAATTTCGCCCGACGTGCTAACGTTTCTTATTTCTTTATTGCCCACAAAGGGTTAAACATAGAGGGGACAAACAAGGAGACAAAGGGATTCAGTCGATTACATCGACCCCAGTGCGTAACTGGTACTTAAATTATCGACCCCGAAAGAATGAAAGGCAAAGTCGACCTCGGCGGAATTTGAACTCAGAACGTAACGGCAGACGAAATACCGGTAAATATTTCGCCCGGCGTGCTAACGTTTCTTGTTTCTTTATTGCCCAAAAGGGGTTAAACATAGAGGGGACAAAGAGATTAAGTTGATTACATTGACACCAGTGCGTAACTGGTACTTAATTTATCGACCCCGAAAGGATGAAAGGCAAAGTCGACCTCGGCGGAATTTGAACTCAGAACGTAACGGCAGACGAAATACCGCTAAGCATTTTGCTCGTCGTACTAACGTTTCTGCCAGCTCGCTGCCTTTGATAGAACAAATATTCCATGGACAAACATATTCCACCTGTGATCACATACACGAACAGACTATGATGTGCGATTGAATTGGCCGCTATTTCTAACAAAATGAATGACTACATACAAGCTCGAGAATTCACTGCCCTAAATAATAACAATACGGCAATAATTATTGGCTTTTATTGGATCTGATGAATAAATTAGCCAAGCGAACGAACGCAGTTAGGTTCGTTTCACTAATGTCTAACTTAGCAAGATATCTTATTTTGATTCGTTAGACATAAGTGAACGGTGCCTGACTCTTCACAGACCCAAGTTGTTGACAAATTTGAATGGAAACAGACGAGAGACGTTGAGTAGGTAAATGTTCATACGAAGCGAATGATAAAATGCACTTCGCTGTAACTAATATTAACACCTCACCTTCTCCTACACAAGAAAGACAGTGACAGAGAGAGACAGAGAGGTAGAACTACGTAGCTAAATTCTCGTCTCAAGATTTTGTTGTGCTTTTGTTTGTGGATGTAAATTGATATTTATTCATGGTACATTTATTTATGATGAAATGTCAAACAAAAGCTTGATGGGTGCGAAAAAACAGTACATTGTGAATCATAATTAAAGAGATCCAGTCAAGCTTTCTACAGTGTCTCGTAAATTAGCAACATCGTGATTAACCTTCTTAGTACATCAACCATAAACAAGCGAAGACATCAAGCGGACATCACCGGTAATAATTCTTAAACGTTCGATATTTTTTCACTGTCCGTGAATAATTAATCATGTATTTTCATTTTCATTTATCACTTAACTATGACTGTCATTCGGTCTTTCTTCTCTCCACCTCCTCCTTTCCCTCCTCACCATGATGATGATCATCATCATTATCATCATCATTGTCGTCGTCGTCATCATCATCATCATCCTCATCATCTCTATCTTTCATATCTCGTTTCCTGTCCATCTCTTTCTCTTATTTTTCTTTCACATAAAATTTTTGAAGTTTTGTTCTTCAATTTCCAGCCACATCAATAAAAGTGTCTTTGAAATAAACTGCACTTACTGTTCTTTCTCTTATTTACTAACACGCTCTCCATCTCTCGCGCAAAATAGGCGTTCAATTCCTGCATGTTGAGCAAATGGCTGCAATCTGTTAACTGGTAAAATTTATACATAAAGAGCACAGTATAAAAATGGCAGAGACCTTAGAAGAGGATTAAGGTTGTGTATAATGGAGTTTTAAAACAATTTATTCATCTGGAGTGTTAAGTACAAGAAAGCTCAAGTAGATATAATTGGTAAAAATGTCAATTTTTACTATTGTCTATTCTTGTTAAATCAAAATAAAATTAGTATGTAGAGTTTAATTCAAGTGTGTATAGTTACTAATATTTAATTAAGGTGGAAGACATTCAGGCAATCTGTTACTTATTATAAATATTGAAATAGTTAAAAGATCAATACGAATATTGACTTAATGCTAGGGTACATAAAAATTATAAATAAAAACATGAATAAAGTAAAATAAATAAATAAAAATGGATAGAGTAAAGAGTGAAAAATAAATAAATGAATAAAGAATTATGAATTATTACCTTTCACCCCTTAACAATTTATTATTGATCTAGACTAATAAAGATACAGAACTATTGGACAAATTTTAATTTAAAGATTACAGATATGCAGCGTTCGTATAGTGAAATACCAAATGTAAATATGTTAAGTTGCTAAGGTACAGAGATATGGTATTTAACATATATAAAAAGATACAAAAATAGGAATTAAACGGAATGAAAATATGCTAATAAAATTAGTAATAAGGGCTTAAATATCGGTCAATTTAGCGAGTTAAATTAAAATTTATCAATAAAAATATTCAAATAGATAAATGTATAAATAGTTCAGTATAGTGCCCTGAAAACCGAAAGTAGGTATTCATATAGAGATGAATGAGTAAAGAAAATCTAGGAATAATCTAATTTAAGCGAAAACTGGTAGGACTAAATAATTGTTATTGAGTGAGTTCGGAAATGACTACAGGTCTGGTTCAATTAATTTGATTTAAAGGAGAAGAGCTTACGAAAAATTAGGAACAAGCTAAATTAGAGACACACAGAATACAAACCAGTGAATGCAAATATTCATGTAAATAGATAAAGACTTTAAAATCATTATACACATGAGATAGACATGCGTTTACTGAGAGAGAGGGGGAATATACAGGAATTATAAAAGTTATTATTTTGCTGACTAGGAGATAAGTAAAAGTACATTGCAATTATATTATGTGTATAGAGGTGGAGAAAGGACCAAATAAAAAATCAATGGAAATCAAACAGTCAAGGGGAGGTAATTAATATTAAATTAAGTAGAGCGAATAAATAAATTGGGCTAAATAGAAAATGTACATATTATATACACTTAGAGTGTTGTTCAAAGTACGAGGTAAAAAATACCATATCTAATAATAAGTTAAGTGGATTTATAACTAAAATATTAAAACATTCTACCAAAATTAAGAAGGAAAAATAAAATATCTAATTAATAAAATGCTGAAAGAATAGAGGAGATAATGTTTAATTTAATGGTAGGTAGATATAAGAAAAATTAATCAGAAAATAATGAAAGGGTTAGCTGTAAGAATTTAGTTATGAATAGGCAAGTCCATATTGTAATTCATAAATATAATAATGGAACATTAAAGTTGAAAGCATTATGAGATAGGTGCAACATATACAGTAAACATATTATGTGTACAAGATAAATATTGAGTTTATAATAATATATAGTTATTAAATTAATAATCTAAGCAATATGCATAAGAGAGGGTAAAATACAAATACTTATATAAATAAATGTATATACATGGTAAGTAATAAAAATGATATAATGGAGGAACCATAAAGGGTTACAGAAAGAAAAGTGAGAAACTAAGGGGTTAATAAGCTTTTAAACAATTTTAAAATTTAGACATGCATTTAATCATAAGGAATAATAAAAGGAATAACTTAAATTATAAACTATTTTGATATTTATAAGTAACAGATTGCCAGAATGTCTTTCACCTTAATTAAATATTAATAACTATACACACTTGAATTAAACTCTACATACTAATTATATTTTGATTTAATGAGAATAGACAATAGTACAAATTGACATTTTTACCAATTATATCTACTTGAGCTTTCTTGTACTTAACACTCCTGATGAATAAATTGTTTTACAACTCCATTATACACAACCTTACTCCTCTCCTAAGATCTCTACCATTTTTATATTGTGCTCTTTATGTATAATTTTTACCAGTTAACGGATTGCAGCCATTTGCTCAACATACAAGAAAAGAACATCTATTTTGTATATATATCTACCTCTACAGAGATTCGACTTTCAAATAATTTTAAATTTAATTAGTTAATTTTCTGAGGGTCTGAATTGAAACAGCTGTAAGGGATGTTTGTCAATTCTGTAATTAATAAAGGATTTATTAATTATCTCTCTATTTTCTCATCTTATTATATATATATATAGATATAGATATAGATAGATAGAGAGAGAGTATTACATGTGAAAATACGAACTTACATAATGTTACTCTATTAAGCAGTACAAATGTACTCGAAGTTTGAATAAACGTACTATGCAGACTCGTGTAGCGATATTCTGAAATGCCAACGTCGTTTTATTCTTACTGACTAAACACACTTACACACATGCGCGCGTTCACACACGCGCACACGCACACACAATTATATTCACAGAAAAACAGACGGACGGTTCATTACCGAGAAAGAAGTGTTATGTTTTTCCAGTTTCATTGCTAATAATTATAGTTTCCAATATGTCCCATAGAGATATAATGCTATTTATCGCTTATCCACTTACATTCATCTCACTTTGTTTCTATTCTTCCGGAGACATCTTGTGATTACAAACATACATACATGCGTACATACGTACCTATATACCTACCTACATACAAATATGCACACATACGCACACGTGTATATACGTGTGTGTATGGATATATACAAACACATGCAGACATATGTAAATATATTTACAAACGTATAGATATATCGATGCATATGTGTATATATAAATATATGTAAGTGTGTGTGTATTTAAAAAGTAAAACCGATAGATTATTTTATGGAACATTAACCTCTTACTTTCGGGAAGAATTTCATATCTATTGCTGTGTAACATAATGGTAAAAAATTATACATAGGTATATATTCTTCTATATACGCCAACATACAGACACATACACATACAATCATATATGTTTACATGCTTATATTGTCAATGTTAACAGCGGAAAAAAACGGAAGGAGCCGAAATTAGTGAGACTTTTTTACGGTAAGTTTCACTCGTAAAGTACCTTTACTGATAAATCTTGTAATATCCGAATTTACTAAAGATACTTCGCACGTAAAAAGCTATTTTTCCTTATCTTTCCGATATACTTCTGTATAATACTACTATAATGCTTGTTTGCATAAGTTGGTTTTAAATTATTTTTATAGCTTTATTCTCGAACATCATGGCACTTTTCTCAAAATATTTCACAAGTTGAAAATGTGTCTGTAAAAATATTTCCGACGTGTTCTGAAGTTGGTGTTATTTACCAATGTCCGATTGATATGTTTCACGGCTATGTAAAGGAGATAGAATTTCCGGTAAAGTCCACCTCGTCTAAGTTTCAGCCAAGGACAGTCCAATGCCAGATATTTTGCCAGTGTGCATGATATGTTTACAAGCTTATATTGTCAATGGTAACTTGTAACCGGAGAGATCTCGTTCCACGTATGCATATATTTAACTTTATATATATATATATATATATATATATATATATATAGGGGTTGCACAAAATAATGAAAACACCTTAAAATTCCAAACAAATTTATTTTAAAATGGGGTAGGACCACCTTTGGTTGTAATTACAGCTTGAATGGTACGAGGTATGGACTCGTACAAAGTTTGAATTGTTTCCAAAAGAATTTTTGTTCATTCTTCAGCTAAAACAGTCTCCAGTTCTTGTAGTGATGACGGTGGAAGATATCTACTCCTTACTTGTTTTTCTAAAATGCACCATAAATGTTCAATAATATTGAGATCTGGGAACTGTGGTGGCCAGATAAGATGTTCAACTTGACTAGAATTTTCCCCGTGCCATTCAGTAACAACTTTAGCTGTGTGAGTTGGCGCATTATGATCTTGAAAGATTGCGTTTCCCTCCGGAAACAGTTCCGCAATCATAGGATAATTTGATCAGATAAAATGCTTAAATAGTCTTGACTATTAATTCTGCCATGAAGGGAAACCATTGGGCCGGCAGATTTCGAAGATATAGTTCCCCAAATCATTACAGATCATCCTCCATGTTTAACAGTTGGGAGAATGCAGTCTGGGTCAAATGCTTCTTTGGGTGTCTCCACATGTATACTCGGCTCGAGGTCGGAAATAAGGTAAAGGATGACTATACCGAGAAAATAACATTCTTCCACTGCTCTAGGAACCAATTCTGTAGGGTTTTACTCCACTCTAAACGCTTTGCAACGGTTGTTTTTGAAAGTAGTGGTTTTCTGATTGCAGCCATCCCGTGAAATCCGGCTATGTGCAGCTCCCGGCGAACGGTTTTGTGGAAGCTGGGTTCTCGAGGTGGTCATTAAGCTCTGCAGTAATTTTGGAAGCTGTACTTTTGTGATCCTTTCTAACAATTCGCGTAAGGGCCCGACGGTCCCAATCTGAAAGTTTTGGCTTTCTTCCGGAGTTTTGTTTCGACAAAGAGGTTTTCGATTCTTTCTCAAAGGCTGTCATTACTTTCGAGTCTGTACTTCTTGATGCACTAAACATTTCGGCTGTTTTCCTTACTCTAGCGCCTGCCATACGAGTACCAAGAATTTGAGCTCTTTGAAAGTCCGATAGAACTGTCATTTTAATGAATTTTAATTACCTTTTTTCAGATGATATCTGAAAACGAACAGCTATTTTAGCAAAACATATTAAGCAACACTACAATTAAATAAAAAAACATAGAAATAAACAAGGTTTTAACGGTTTTATAGATATTTCAAAATTATGATGCTATGATGCTAGATTTTTCCATTCTTTTATCCAACTCCTGTATATATTATAGTTTATTTTTAGTGTAACTTCTAATTAGCCATCATCAATCATATTTTATTATAATATTGCTCTATACGTCTTTACGGCAATATTTGTTTTTAACTTTATCGAGTTCTTTGCTGAAATGCATTGCAAAAGAAAAAATTTTTTAGATATTTTGAACTGGCATTAATAACATGCTAATTAACGTTAGTTGATTTTAAGATCATTTTTAATGTTAATTGGAATATTTTGCATATTCTTATCTTTGCTATAATTTATATATATATATATATATATATATATATATATATATATATATATATATATATATATATATATTATATTTCATTTTTGGTGTAATTTTACTAGTCATCATATTTTATTATAATATTGTTTTGTACATCAACGTTTGCTTTTAGCTTTATCGAGTTATTTGATAAAATGCATCGCACAAGAAAAAATATTTCCCAGATATTTAGACCTAGCATTACTGAGGCACTAATAAATGAAAATTGATTTTACCATTTTTTTAATGTTAATTCGAATATTTTTGCATCTTACCATCTTTCTGAGACGTTCTGCTGTTTTGAGTTTTAAAGCTTCTGATTTTTGCTTCCTACTTATGAAAATATGATCCGAATTGTTACAAAAACAGAAGCTTGTGGTCCGAGAATACATACTTACATGCATACATACATACATATACATATATACATACATAAATAAACACATACATACACACATACATAAAACTCTCTCACATCTTTATCTTTTATTTTTTACTTGTTTCAGTCTTTATGTATTGACCGCAGTATTTATTATTTTTAACTCTGGTAATATTCTATCGCACTCTTTTGACAAACCGCTATGATATGAGGACTTAAACACTGGTTGTCAAGCGGTGGTGGTGGTGATGGTGGGGATAAATGCAGACCCAAAGACACGCCTATTTATATATGTATTTATACACACACACACCACGCGCACACACGCACACGCGTTCACACACACAGACAGACAGACACACACAGAAGAGACTAAGGCACGAATATTAATAATGCTTAAACCATCGAGCAGCTTATCAGCATATTTCAGGAGAATGGTCATGTTAGACGGAAGGAGGGGACGTACAAGGACAGACAAAGGTATTAAGTCGATTACATCGACCTCAGTGCGTAACTGGTACTTAATTTTATCAACACGAAAGGATGAAAGGCAAAATCGACCTCGGCGGAATTTGAACTCAGAACGTAACGGCAGACGAAAGACCGCTAAGCATTTCGACCGGCGTGCTAACGTTTCTGCCAGCCCGCCGCCTTACCTATTGAAAGATGCTGAATAAAATAACCTAGTATACATTTTGCAAATTTGAACTCACCACCTTATGGTTGTTCGTCCAATACCTATTTATCAAGTCGGTCATAACTTTTGTAAGTTACATGTTGGTAGATATATTTTATATTATAGAAATGTTGCATATAATGGATCGCTGTCATATTCAAAGAACATTTGATTTGTTAGTCTTGGCAGCTTATGAAGTTTCTATTATGACTCTTTTTATCTTCTGTATTTACCAGTATGGCTATAAATTGATCAAGAGACCTTTTAGAGGCTGGAGACAACCTCTCTGATTATGTTGCTGTATCAGCATATTTGTCCACAAACTTAACAACTTGCACAATTTTCACGAGCTTTTTTCGATCAAAAAGACGAAGTAGAAGATGAAAGAAGAGAAAAAAATACGACGAAAACAAAAATATATTGAAGTAGAAGAAATGAGAAAATGGGAAAAAGGAAAACAGAATAATGAAAAGAAAAAAGTGAATGAAGCAAGAATGGCAGAAAGAAAAAAAATTTAAATGACAAAATTAAGAAGAAAGTTGAACAGAAAAATGATGAAGACTACTGAAAGCATTTAATTCATTAACTCTGTTACCTTGGTGAGTTGTAAGCCTTTCATTAATCCACCCAAAAGAAAAAGTCATCTGTTTACATACATTTATAGGTTATCGTCAGCTACTGTACGTTGGTGTCGTCTGCTGTTTATGTAATAAAGCTGTTATTAGCAGACGGTAACAATCATTCACGAAGTAGGAAATAAATAAGAACGACAAAATATAAATAACAAAATTAATGAAAATGTAAATACAAATCAACAAAAAAAATAGAAGGATTAAGGCAGAAAATGTCAAATGATATGAGTTTATATAAACTATTTATCGAATAATTACTAACGCTCTCACGTTTCGGGTAAATGGAAATAAAATATTTACCGCTATAATTGCAAACGTTCGAAAATGATGTTGCGTCAGAAGTAAGTTGATTTATTTTGACCAGGCGCAAGGCCAATCTTTGCAGAGCTGAAAAGGGCATAATCTATCGATTTATACCATTGCTATTTATTTTATCGATTTTCCAGGGATGAAAGTTGCAGGCCTATCAACGATGATATTTGAAGTCCTAATGTAACGGGACGGAACGAAAATATTTGAGTACTTGTGAGTGTGTATATACACAGGTGTGTGTGTGTGTGAGTGTGTGTGTGTGTGTGTGTGTGTGTGTGTGTGTGTGTGTGTGTGTGTGTGTGTGTGTGTGTGTGTGTGTGTAAATATGGTCAGTTTTATCCTGTCGGTCAATGTTGTTCTGTCGCTGAATCATTACAGGAATGAACTTTTGACTTGAAAATTTCATAAGGATGTTAAGTAGAAGCTGAAGAAGAAGAAGAAGAAGAAGAAGAAGAAGAAGAAGAAGAAGAAGAAGAAGAAGAAGAAGAAGAAGAAGAAGAAGAAGAAGAAGAAGAAGAAGAAGAAGAAGAAGAAGAAGAAGAAGAAGAAGAAGAAGCTCCATTCTAGTTCAGTTTGAGTACAGCCTATAATGCAAAGCATTTCAGCCACATCATCATGCGGTCTGCCTCTCAGGCATAACCAATGCTTCTGTCGATGGACACAGACCATGCTGAGGCACTAATTTCAAATGCTTCAGCCAAACATATCGATCCGAATCCCTTCATTGAGTTTGTTGTATATGTCATCGATCTCTGTCAGTACGTCGTCTTTAAATATTGGTCATTAAGTAATTAACTGTATTTGCTTCTGTAAACAATACAAGACGAGACACGATTCAAATCAATCATATAAACTTGCTCATGCTAACTGTGGGGGTGTTATGACTTAGTGAGAGGATAACTTGCATCACAGGTTAAATGTTTTGGGGCTTCTGTGATTGGTCGAAAAAAAAAGACGAGACCTACTTTTAAATGATTGCAACAAAGTAGATCTCGCTAAAAATACCTGAAGGCCTAGTGTTGTTGCCAAACTGGGTGGCGTATAAAAACTATCAGTCAAATAGAGGTACGGATCCATCCGACGTGATATCACGCAGTTCCTGCCTGGCAAATTGTATTCAAATGTGTGAACAGGAGACTATTCCAGAAAACATTTGCCCAAAGTGGGACCGAACCCGTAATCATGCAGTGATGAAATAAAATTCTTAACCACTTAATCATACAGACACGACTACGTACAGTTAACTACTCAGCTATACTTGTGCATCATAACCAGATACTGTGTCTATGTCAACATAACAAAAGAACCAATTGTTGAGGATTCGATGAATAGTGATTTGGCACGAATCTAGAGGACATTCTCATCACATCTATATTATGCAGGTGCGTATGGCAGCGAACTAGCAGAACCGTTAGTATGTCAGGCCGCAAAATGCCCAGCAGCATTTCGCCTGTCAATACGTTCTGAGTTCAAATTCAGCCGAGGTTTGCTTTGCCATTCATTCATTCGAGTTGATAAAACGAGTATCAGTCCGTGTGCATATAGTAGAAAGGAGTGTTCGTGGACTGGCAGCTTTTTTTCGTTCTAGCTTGAATTCCCGTCGAGGCCCACTTTGTACTTTATTGCTCCGTAGTCGACAAAATCAAGTACCAGTCAAGAAATGAGATCGATTTAAATCGGCTAAAAATCCCTCCTTTCTCTCAAAACTTCAAGCTTTGTGACAAAGTCAAAGACAATTACTAACAAATCATTGTTTACTGCAAAAAAAATTTTAAAAACCGCTTTTGTAGTTGATTGTCGGTAGTTTCTTTCAAGTCTGAGTAAAGTTGATTTTATATTAAATGAAAGATAATTGAATAGGCTGATGTTTTAAGAATTGACGATAATTATATTGTTATTTATTTCTAAATTTATTTGTTTAGAAGTTTTTGTCATTATTCTTTTCTCTGTAACCAATACTATGTAAAGACGAGTAGATTACTGGTTAGGGTGATGCATTCACGATCTCAAGATTGTGGTTTCGATTCCTGAACCAGCTATGCCTTGTGTTTTCGAGCATATGATTTCATTTCATTCCACTTAAATGAGTAACCCTGCGACTTACCGGCGTCCCGTTCAGTGGGGAGGGAATATATACACCACAGACTCCAGGAAATCGGCCTCGTGAGCCTCTGGGTCGGGAAGAACCTTTGATCCTTTTGGCCCAAGAGTATAGAGATTGCACAGACACACAAAAAGTCAAAATTATCACACACTATTGATAATCCAGTCTGCTCTCAAAAGCAAGCAATGGTGCTGTGATTCTCAAGCTGGCATATACCGGGATCCCCCATTCGAACCTCAGTGATATATTTGCGAGACTTTTTAAATTTCTCTTATGCACTTCTTTATCAATAAGAAGGAATATCATCTACGATCAAGGTTATTCTTTTTACTTCGACGTGGAGTTTCGCTGTTGAAGAGTTACAGAGCATCTGGCAGAATCGTTGTCACGCCGGGGAAAATGCTTAATGATATTTTGTCCTTCGTTATGCTCTTAGTTCAAATTCAGCAGAGGGAGACATTGTCTTTCATCCTTTTGAGGTTCGGTAAATTAGGTACCTGTTGAGCACTGGTATCGATGTAATTCACCTACGCATTCCCTCAAAATTGCTGGCCTTGTAAAAAAACTAGAAAGAAATATTATTGCAGGACGCAAGCTCGCACGTCGGTAAAATTTTTTCGGTATTGCTTTTGGCTTCTTATGCTGCAAGTTCAAATCATGCTAAATACAACTTTACCTTCTATACCTCAGGGTTCATAAAAAAGATCCCAGTCGAGTACTGCGATCGATAGTATCAAATATCAAATAATCCCATCCCTTCAAAATTTCTGAGTTTGTTTCTGAATTAGGGGCCAATATTGTTTAACAAGCAAATTTGAACTTTACACTTCTTTTTAATACTTACGAAGGGATGCTGAACATTTCCTGGCTTTGAGAAAAGAAAATGCAGGCAGATCAGTTAATTATGATTTTATTCAAACATATATATATATATATATATATATATATATATATATATATATATATATAGATAGATAGATAGATAGATAGATAGATAGATAGATAGATAGATAGATAGATAGATAGATGGATATAGATATATGTTTGTGTGTACGACGGGCTTCTTTCAGTTTCCGTTTACCAAATTCACTCACAAGGCTTTGGTCGGCCCGAGGTTATAGTAGAACACACTTGCCCAAGGTTCCACGCAGAGGGACTGAAGCCGAAACCATGTGGTTTGTAAGCAAGCTACTTACCACACAGCCACTCTAGCGCCTGAGCATTTTCAAAACCTGAATTTTAGACGAACTATTTCTACAAATTAGATTTGGCTTTCACGTATCTGTTTGCATTGCAAAAACCGATTTACGTGAATAAAAACACGCACATACATACATACATACATACATACATACATACGTACGTACGTACATACATAATACATAAATACGTAGGTACGTATGTACGTAAATACATATATACATACATACATACATACATACATACATACATACATACATACATACATGCATACATACATACATACATACATACATACATACATACATACATACATACATAATTCATATCATTTCTGAAAACATTTCATTATTTTCTAAGCCATGGTGTCAGCTCCGTTTAATTCGAAATAATCCACAGAAATGTGTGTGTGTGTGTGCCTGTGCATATATCAGAAACTGTTATCATTTTATGCTGCTCGGAAAAGTAAGAGACCTGAAGTAGATACACACCTATGAAATAAACCTGCTACTTTCACACCAGCAACACCAAAATAAAACAAAAAACAATACAACCAAAATTTACTAACACCATTAACATAACCATATTATTACACTGTTAGGATCAAATTATCAACAAAATTGTGCAATACTCCTACAGCATATATCGACTGCTGTTTGTGTAATTACTACTGTGCACACACACACAGTTTATGCACACACTGGTGTATACCCACACATTACTGTAAGCACGCTGATAGGCTTATATATATTCACTCATATTTTGCATGTATATACATTTACATGCACAATCATACGTATATATATATACTAGCAGTATAGCCCGGTTTTGCCCGGGATTAAGTTAGGATTATTAAGCTAATCAAGTTCTTTATTTCAAACCAAATAAAGCAACATCGACGTCAAATTTAGGCAAAATCCGTTGAAATTGGTAAACCTTTGGCTGAAAATGAGTTGCAGACAACTTGATTGGGTAATTCCATCGATTTTTTGTTGTTTTTTTCTTTTACGTTTTTGGAGATCTTAAAGCATTCAAAGATGCCATGAGTCCTAAGTAATGCTGGCATCATTGAACAAAATACATCAAAATTGGTAAAAGTTATGTTTGAAAATGGGGTGTAGCCAATTTTATCGGGAAATCCTATAAGGAATCGGTTTATCGATTTTTTTTTTCATCCTGATTAAATGGAAAAAACCCATAAGGAATCAGTTTATTGATTTTTCTCCCCAAATAGGACTTCACCGGACACAACATTGCTGATTCAAAAACATCTATATTAATACTTTAAAATTGGTTTTCACACCCAACCCAGTTCTGCAGAATCAGTGTCGCGACGGCAGCGCATGGGTTGGGAGTTTGATCGGCAGAGATGATCAGGTTGCACATGCCAGTCCTTTGAAACCCACCCACCCCCATCATCTAACCCCTCCTTTGCTTATGGGTTGGGAACCCTTCCAGCAAGGAAAATAGAATGCCCAAAGGGGCTCCCGATTCTCTGTGTCAGAAGCGGTTATGTTCTGAGAAAAATAAGTTGACGAAAATACAGCTAGGGTCATGACGAATGTCCTCCTAAAATTGGAGTGACATGCGTGCTAATTTGTGGACGTGCATAAATTACATTCACGTACACACACACACACACACACACACACACACACACACACACACACACACGCACACACACACACATTCTGCCTTTTATATATACTGATACATATACATATATATGTATGTATGTATGTATGTATGTTTGTAAATCATTTTATGTATGTATAGTAGAAGGATGACAGACAAACAACCACTGGTGGGAGAATGTATTTATGTATTTATATGAAACAATCTACGTAGAATTTATGTGATGACAGCAGGTTTTGTCTTTACAGCTGTTTCAGGTAATGATCGACTATTCTACCTTGATGAAGTCTAATATTAAGAATTCTATTACCTGGAGCACTACTTGATGAAATATGCTTTAACTATTCTCAGTGCACCATATCACTTGTACCTTAACTTTATACTGAATCAACGTGACACTCTGTATGAGAAGGCTGCCATCATCACCTCACAGGTTTCACATCCAACTATCGGGTCTATCGATCTTACACACACTTCCGGTCTACAAATTTTAGTCGTCTTAATGCTACAGCAGATTCTTATTCAAGATGTTCTGCAGTACTTTTCCACATTATCAATGAATATTTTACAATAGCTTCTTGTATTTTGATATTCACGCTTATCCCTTATATGAATGCCATTGTACAGTTGTGTACGCCACAACATTACAGTTCCAAGTAGATACTATATCACGATAGCTTATTCAAACAGCGGCATACACTGTATGTCATATCACCAATGTTAATTTCACAGTTTCTATTAGTTGTCACATCCAAGTCTCTTAATGACATTCTTAACAATTTCATGCATCAAGTATTTATTATTATTTCCAGATTAAGAATTATCTGACAGTACGATTGTCTGGTTGCCTGTCAGTCTGTCTGTTTGTCTTCCTGCGTGTATTAATGTATGCACGTCCACGTGATTGTTTCTCTGTCGGTCTGTCGGTCGGTCAGTCAGCCTATATGACTATTTCTATGAATGTCTGTGGATGTACCTATGCTTGTTTGATGTATCTCTTCATCTACACTATCGCTCTTTCTCTTATTGTGCACTTACCTACATACATATGTAATATATATATATATATATATATATATATATATATATATATATATATATATATATATATATATATATATATATATATATATATATATATATATATATATATATGTATGTATGTATGCATATGTATGTATATAGGTATTCTCTATATAGAATACACTTCGACGTGTTGAAGAGATATCCACTTGAGCGGGTAGATGAGTAAATGTGATGAGAAGCTAGGCAAGCGGATTTATACAGAATATTAAATGCATTTAATAGAAAAAAATATACATGTTTATGGATATAAGAGAGTCCGACTTACAGACTATAATTGTTATCAGGAGTCAAATGAGCAGAGCTTTACGAGACCAACAGCTGTTTCTGGAGGTTTGATAGTGCGGAATAATGATGGTTACTTGGATCTATTATCGGATAACACCGCCTCCGTCTTTAGGAGAGAGTTTTACATTGATAAATTTTACATTTGAAGTGTTGATAGGAAAGAGTTTGAAGATGGAATGAATTTTTTGAGAACTGTGTTAGAAAGGGGAGTTGCGAGTTATTAGATAGGGAGCAGTTGGAGGAAAACATAGATTTCTGGGTAGGGGTTAATAATGAGGCTAGTGATAGTAGTATAGTATGGAACGTGCGAGGAAGGAGGAAGGGCGGTGTAGATAGTATGTAAATTATGACTTTTGTGATAGTTTTATGGATTTAAAGGTTGAGATAGAGGCACGGGGATGGCTATTATTTGAGGGGAATCAGTTGATTGGCTCAGTAGCTAAAGCGGATGTGAAGGTGGTGAAAAGAAGTTGTTATCGAGACAAGGGAATTGAATTGGTATTGGCG
>NC_142945.1:42061213-42063713 GCF_046866305.1 Octopus bimaculoides | reverse complement strand
ATACAGAAATACACACACAAACACTAACACACACCCACACACACGCACAGACATACATATACCTATACATAAACACATATATAGAGACGTACACTCATATGCACGTATACACACGGAACACTACATGTATTCACCTGTCGGATTATCTGTCTACATCCCTACACACATATATATCTATCAATATATTTATATGCTTATTTATCGATAGCAATATCTATCGATAGAAATATCTACCTGCTTACTTATTTATCTACCTCTATATATATGCGTATGCCATCTTAAGAATAATGTGTAAGAAACTAGTGTAAAACTTCCATACACATATGTGTATTACATTTGAGAGAGTGTGTGTGTATGTGTGTGTGTGTTTGGCTTCGTTTCCAAGAATGAGTTAGAAATTAATGCACTATATATTTTTATTTCATTTTGATTAACCTTGCTATAGAAGAGAATAGTGCAAATAGAAACTGAATTACACAATGGCTGACCCTTGTTTGTGTGAGTGTGTGCCTGAGTGTGTGTGTGTGTATATATACATATATATGTATATACATATAAACATACAGATATATATATATGCATCAATCAAACAATAAGCAACACGGATTTCAAAAGTGATTGCAGTACGCACGTTTCATTGCGCCTCCACTGTATATATATTTATATATATGCATATATAAATATATATATATATACCGTGGAGGCGCAATGGCCCAGTGGTTAGGGCAGCGGACTTGCGGTCATAGGATTGCGGTTTCGATTCCCAAACCGGGCGTTGTGAGTGTTTATTGAGCGAAAACACCTAAAGCTCCACGATGCTCCGGCAGGGGATGGTGGCGAACCCTGCTGTACTCTTCCACCACAACTTTCTGTCACTCTTACTTCCTGTTTCTGTTGTACCTGTAATTCAAAGGGTCTAGATACTGCAACTCTCTTATATATGCCTTTACAACCCACTCCTCAATTAACTTCCTCTCACAGAACAACATTCCATCCTCATTTCTAACCCATCGGTCGTTCTCCTTTCTTATCTTTCACTGACTCTTTGACTTCCTCAATCTATCTACGCCCCCCTCTTTTTTTATGATGAAGAACTAACATCAAAAACACCACAGTGTTACGCTAATAACATTAATGTTCAATGTATTTATACTGTATATATATACAAACAGAAAATAGATAGATAGATAGATTCATATAAATTTACATATACATATGAATATACGTATACATATATGCAGTTAGATGTATATATCGATTTATCTATCAATTTATATATATCTGTGCGTGTGTCTAGGCACACATACATATATACATTGTATGATTTTTAATAAATTGATTTTAATTGAGTTTTTACCTGTAATTTTGAATTTTATCCCTAATATTATTATTATTATATACATTGTATATATATATATATATATATATATATATATATATATATATATATATATAGTAAAGTTTATTTGCCAACAGAATGTGGTGGTCCTCTAAAGGACGATGTTACTGTTGTTTAAGCCCCAACAAAACATCTTTTCCACCTGCCTATTGACACACAGCCTGTGTCCGTATAGTGTTTGCAAGGGAGGTCATTGCTCCCAACTCCCAATTTACGTGATACTCACAGACACTGAGGATGATTATACACCCAGAAACCATGGTCTGTGAGTATCACGTAAGGCTGACGATAGGAGTGATGACCTACCTTGCTAACACTATACGGACACAGACTATGTGTCGATAGTCAGGTGGAAAAGATGTTTTCCTGGAGCTTAACCAACAGTAACATCGTCCTTTAGAGGACCGCCACATTCTGTTGGCAAATGAACTTTACTATTCCGTACCATATAACCATATATCTCTCGCTCAGAGATTTAAAACTAGTTGTTTCTCTCTCTCTCTCTCTCTCTCTCTCTCTCTCTCTCTCTCTCTCTCTCTCTCTCTCTCTCTCTCTACATATATATGTGTGTGTGTGTGTGTGTGTGTGTGTGTGTGTGTGTGTGTGCGTGTATCTGCGCGTTAGAGAGTGTCTGTTAGAGAGAGAGTGTCTGTTAGTGAGAGAGTGTCTGTTAGAGAGAGAGTGTCTGTTAGTGAGAGAGTGTCTGTTAGTGAGAGAGTGTCTGTTAGATAGAGAGAGAAGAAGAAGAAGAAGAGAGTGTGTGTGTGTGTATGTCTGTGTGCCTGTGTATAAGAGAGATTATACATGTACTATGTATAATTTGTAGTTGTCTAACGTTGGCGTGTTGACAATATTTTATTTATTATATTACAATGTTATCATAGATGTATTGTGTTATATATCAATTTTTTGCAGTTCTACATTTCTAAATATATCAGAAAGATATTGCTGCTAGTCACAGACGTACATACAAATACGTATATAAAAACTGGCGTACATACAAATGCTAAACATACACACGCATACATATATACATATGCATGCACACTTATATATATACTTATGTACAAATGTTTATGTATGGCTCTCTGTCGGTTTTCA
>NC_142945.1:42036213-42056213 GCF_046866305.1 Octopus bimaculoides | reverse complement strand
ACATTGTTCACAGTGCATTGAGCTGAAGTCCCGATGTCACCATTTTGATACCCAGCGCAAATCATGATGCAAGTAACTATTTTCAAATATTCAGAAAACTTCTAGTCAGCTAACGTTTTCTGAACCACATCTTTAATCTTTAAGCTCTCCGACGTTGTTGACTGTCCCATACTGCATGCAGCTTTTCCAGGTACGCAGTGTGAGAGCTCCAATTGATAAGCTACAATTGATACGTACCAGTATATGGAAATGTAGATCAACACAGTAAACCATTGGCTGAGATATTCCAGAACAGCTGTAAGACTTTATTGCAACATTTTTATTTACAGTTGCTTACTTCCATTCATTATTATAATAATTTAAATAATTTAAAAGATCTAATCAGCTTGCTCTGCCTTGGTTTTGTTTTTCCTCTTTCTTTAATTTATACATACATACACACATAAGATGTTTGACTCGGGACAACTGTGTAGCTATCTCTTTAATAGAACTTTTCACTTTAAGTTGTCCCAGACTAATTCCGCTGTGTGGTCAAATACATCATCTTCGATCTGACGAAGTATCCAAACACATCAAAGAAGATCGAAGAGCTTGTTTGGGAAAAAATTCCTCATCCAACTTATTCTCCCTACCTTTCTCCTTCAGACTACCATTTGTTTAGTAGTTTATAGAATCATTTGGGGGACATAACTTTCGCAAGCCAGGAGGAGGTCAAAACTGACATTTCAGAGTTCTTCGCTTTGAAACCAAAAGAGCTTTACATTGATGGAATTAAAAAGCTTGTAAATAGATGGAAGGAAGTCATAGATAATCAGGGAAAGTACATTGATGATTAAATTTCAATTAAATATAACATTTGATCACTTGTTTTCTTTATTCAAAATTCGGACAGAACTTATGGGATGACCTGATATATATATATATTAGCCCGAAGTAGCAATAGCATTAACTTTAACTCTATAATTATACACCTAACTGAGAGCAAACTAATAATCGTTTTGAGGTAATAGCTTTTTATTAATATATATATATATATATATATATATATATATATATATATATAATTATTACAAATAAAAGGGTAAAGGATTATCAATTTATTAATAATTTATTATTATGTTTATATATATATATATATATATATATATATATACAAGAATATCTTTCGCGGATGTCGATGCAATTCACCCGTGATAAGAGAACTACAATACAGAACTTGGTCCCCTGTTTCTGTTTCTAGCCATCAGCAATGGTTGATGGTACAAACAGGCGACCGAGTTCTGCATGAGTGCCACACTGAATAACGTCCAAACAGGTTTATTCATTTTTTTCTTTTTGACACTTGACTTGTTTTGAAGCTGAGATAGATTTCATTGCAAATATTGTTCCCTCCGTTTCCAGGCAATTAATCGATCGATTGACACAATTGAGACATGAACACACACAACAGCGTATCTGAAACACCTGTAAGACTATAATACATAAATTAATGTATGCGACCCATTTTTTCTTTATATATATGTAAATATATATAATAATATTAAGGGAAAAACTCGAAACATGACTTTTCTCCTCCATGTTGAATGAATGTCTAAATATTACGAAGCTACCGAGAAAAACTCCATAAATACATGTGATTGAAAACGGGCTTGTGAAGAGATATTTAAAAAAGGCACCACATTAATTGCGAATTAGCTAATTTCAAGATTAAAATCTTAAATATATTTTTTCCCATCGTCAGCGCAATACATGTAAAGATTTACAAACAAGAATTAGTACGCTTGTAAACTTTTATTCCATGCTGACTGCCTGATAATAATCACTAACGTGATTTATACACACACACACACACACACACACACACACACACACATATATATATATATATATACATTATTACACATATTTTTGTAGTTATATCTATCTTTTTATATATGTGTACGCTTGTATATACATATATATACATATATACACGCATATATATGTGTGTGTGTGTGTGCGCGTGTGTCTGTCTGTGTGCATATATGTATGTGTGTTTGTGTGTGTGTATATGCATACATGTATCTATATGTATATTTGCACGTATGTGTGTGCATGTGTATATATGTGTGAATGTGAACACATGTGTCTCGCTCTGCGTCTATGTATATTTATGAATGCATGTAGGTGAGTATATATATATATATATATATATATATATATATATATATATATATATGCGTGAGTGTGTGTGTGTGCCTGTGCATGTGTGCGTATGTGCGCGAAGGTAAATGTGTGTGTGGATAAATATATGAGTATCGCCTGTACTTTCGACTTTTTCTGTTAATATAACATTTTCTGTATCATTTTATATAATTTGGATTTACCCTATCAACTCTCTAATATATATATGCAGATATATATGTGGATGTTTATTTAGATATATATGTGCCTGAGTGTGTATGTATATGATTGTATATGTATCTGTGTGTGTGCATGCATATATGTATATATATACATATTTATGTATGTGTATATGTATGTATGTTCGTATGTACGTACGTACTCGTCTGTATGGATGTACTGATATGCCTATAAGATCGTGTTCGTGTCTCTATGTGTGTGCATGTATGGGTTTATATATATATGTGTGTGTATATGCATCTATATACAGACACACATGCATTCATACACACACACACAGACACACACGCATACATTTATATATATATATATATATATATATATATATATATATATATATATATATATACATATTGTATGGATCTGTGTTTGCGTGCGTATGTGAATGTGTGTGAATATATATTCTGCGAAACTACATAGTTCCGTGTTCCGTCTCATTGCGTGGGACCTTCGGTAAGTTTTTCTCTGCTGTAGCCTCGGGCCGACCAAAGACTTTTAAGTGAACTTAATAGACGGAAATTGAAAGAAGCCTGTCGTATGTGTGTATGTGTACGTCTTTGTGCCTGTGTTTGACCCTTACTACTGTTACACGTCCGGTGTTGGTGTGGTGTGTTTTCGTCCCCGTAAACTAGTGGTTCGGCAATAGAAGTCGATAGAATAAGTACCAGGCATAACATAAAATACTAAACGGATCGATTCATTCGACCAAAAATTCATCCAGACGGTGCTCCAGCATGGCTACAATCTAGTGACTGAAACAAGATGCAATCAGATATAGAAATGTTATATATTTAACGGTTAGAATTTTACTGTAAACCAAGTAAATCACAAGATTTACATTGTTTACAGTAAAACTTCTGGTTTTTCGAACTTAACTTGATATTCTCCTACATTAGTGGGAGAATTATCAAATTAAGGTCGAAAAACCAGCAGACGCCGGGTCATTTATTGGAAGAGCGAATACTGTAGTAATTGATTTGACGGGTGTCCTACATTTTAGTGGAACCATTCCTGCATATGGATGGTCATTAATAAAATATTTTGTTATTGGTTAGGCTCTTACAGTCTTGTTAGCTACTGATATTCTGTGTACATATATATATATATATATATATATATATATATATATGAATAGGAATGTATGCATGTGTATATATGAATAGGTATGTATGCATGTGTATATACGTGTGTATGTCTCACTTGCACTCTTACCGATTCATTATTTTCAGTACGCTTATCTATATGCGTGTGTGCGTACGTGTGTGCATGTGCGTCTGTGCGTGCGTGTGTGCGCATGCGTGTCTGTGTGCATGTGTAAATGTATATGAATATATTTTTATGTTCGCATGAGTGTACGTATAAAATGTACGTATATGCATATAGGTACGAGTGTGCTTTTATATATATATATATATATATATATATATATATATATATATATATATATACATATATATATATATATCTATATATATATATACATATATATATATGCGTACATATGTGTATCTTACTCTTTTGCCAGACAACTATATTCAGTAATTAGAGTGTGGCCATGCTGGAGTTGGGCCTTCGAGGTTTTAACTGATAACATTGACTAGAACTTAGGTTATCGACCTCTGCAAGATGAAAGGAAAAGTGGACATTCGCTGCATATGAACTCTGGACATAATATCGATGTAACTCTAATACCACAAGGTATTTTGTCTGACCATCTCACTTCTATTGATTCTGGTATACATCCAACCAATATATTGACGTGTTCTGACATACCCTCAGTCACTCAGTCACACACGCCCACATTCGTGTGTGGTGGTGTGTCTGTGTGTGTGTGTGTGCGTGAGTGTGTGTAAATATACGCAAGCAGACACCTATGTATGACAGCATGTATATACTTGTGTATGTATGGGTGCCTGTGTGTACATGCGCGTTCGTGGCTGTCTCTGTTTAGGAATGTTTGTATGTGTGTGCGTGCGCGATTCTGTGTGTTTGTGTGAGCATGTGTGTGTGCGTTTGTATCTGAGTGAGCGTGTATGTGAGTGTGTAACTTTAAAAGAAATGCTCATAATGCCAAGAGATTGATATCATTAATCAAATTGACTGATCTTTGTTTGAAATTAATTATTTGAATGGTTCAGTAAAGATTTTGGCTTCTATTTCCAGTATTATACATATGTATATATGACGATATATATACACAAATATAAACAAATATATATAATTACACATATGCATACATACACACACAAACGCACACACATACACACACACACAGACATATAGATACATACATATATATATATATATATATATATATATATATATACAGATATATATATATATATTTACATATATTTATGTATATGCATATATATATATACATATATATACATATATAAATATATATATATAATATAGTATAATATATATATATATATTATGTTATATTATATATATATATATGTGTGTGTGTGTGTGTGTGTGTGTATTTACGTATTACTTATGTATCTCTCTCTGTCTCTGTCTCTGTCGCGCCATTTCCGCTCTACCGGCCACTCATTACAACATCTGTATTTGGATTGTCTTTGCACAGGACTCCCGCCTTCGCCGTGAACAGGTATTAATCTTCTCTCTTCGCTCCTTTGCGCCAAATAGGCTCAACTCCCCTTCCCTCCTCATCTGATTCCCCTTCTCTTCTCTCTTCCTCTCTTCACTCCTAACCAGAAATTGATCAGTCCTGAGTTAACTGCACTTTTTTTAAATTTCCGTTAGCTTGCTCCCTTGATTTCAACACGTGTGTAATTTTGTGATAATTAAAGTCGTTTGACGATTTAACGTCTCTTTTCCGCATATAGTCATGATTTTTTCTATACTCTTAATTATAATTATATATATCATTTCACTTTAATAGGTCTAATTTTAAATTCTGGCCACTGATAAAATTTTGAACGATTTTAACCTTATATATATATATTACGTATAACAAAGTTTCGGTCGCGCAAAGAATGGACGCATCTCATCGGAAAGCAGAAGAAAAGTAAGGGATTTGGAACGTTCTTGAATTTGTCTCAAATCTCTGTCTCTTACACTTCTGGTATCTGGTCAGATGGGTCCGTCCTACGCGCCTATGAAACTTTAAGTCGTATACAGCTAAATCAAACTTTTTATTAAACTCACTGACACTAGGTGGAAGATCATAAACTGTTACTATGTAAACGAGATTTTAAAGCATATAGCTAAATGCATTGATATATATTATATACATACATATATACGACCAACAGTCTCTACTACTACTGCTATTTCGGTCACTACTACTACTGCTGCTGCCACTGCTGCTGCTTGTGCTGCTTCCTCCCCTGTCATTTACCATTACCAACACGGTCACTACTACTACTACTACTACTACTACTACTACAACCAACGATTCAAGTCAACGCACGAGACAGCCATTATGTCCCCACACAAAAAAACGCTCCCACGTGGACTATGTTGACACCAGTAAGAAACAATTATGTACTTTTCTTTTAATTACGTTTTTTAAAAAAAAAATGTATTTTTGATAAGGTTCGTTTTTTCAAGAACCGAAACATGTTATTAAATATCTTTGAGAAAATTATAAATTAAAATTCATTTTTTATATATTGGCGTTTCCAAGCTTCTTTTTTATAAATATATACCCACTCGTATGCCACCTACACTTTTTTTATCAATACTATATATATATATATATATATATATATATATATATATATATATATATATGCACACACAGAGACAGACACACAAGTATATACACACGCACATACATAAATACGTACATATGTGCGTATGTGTGTTATTTTCCACATATATATGTGCGTGTGCGTCTGTGTCTGTATATATAATATATCAATGAATTTCGCTATATGATTTAAAATCTTGTTTACATTCATGACATACCACGTAGCGTTTAGGCAAATACCAATCGATAAAATAGGTAGCCAATTGAAATATATCTAATAATCTATTTCTCCTTCACCGTATCATTTTCTTTACGTCTTATTGCCTGATGTCTGAAATAATTCAACGAATGAGGAAGATCTTTCCACAGAAAGAGAAATATACTACACACACCATGACATATGTGTGTGTGTGTATACATACATATATATATGTGTGTATAATGTATATGCATGTATGTGTATATATATATATATATATATATATATATATATATATATATATGTATGTATGTATGTATGTATATATATATATATGTGTGTGTATATATATATATATATATATATATATATATATATATACATACACATGTATATGTATATATATATATTTGTGTGTATGTGTGTACGTATATATGTATGTGTGTATGTATGTATGTATTATGTATGTATGCATGTATATATGTATGAATGTCTTTGCATGCAGGGAAAGGGTTGTATAGGTTTCATAGAGAGATAGATATGAATTTATATATATATATATATATATATATATATATATATGTATATATACATTTGCATACATAACACCTTGATTTTATGAATATATAAATACATATACAGATATCTTATATGTATTAACGACTTCATACTACTAATATTCAATATACAAGTCCATGTATATACATATATATATATATATATATATATATATATAGAGAGAGAGAGAGAGAGAGAGAGAGAGAGAGAGAGAGACATACACACACACATATATAAGAATAAAATAATACATATATATATATATATATATATATATATATATATATATGTAGAGATAGATAGATAGATAGATAGATAGATAGATAGATAGATAGATAGATAGATAGATAGATAGATAGATAGATAGGCTGCGAGAAAAAGAAAGAGAGAGACGCAGACGCAGGAAGGCAGAGCGATAGAGAGAAAGACGCAGTTTAAAATCTCTGCCAAAGAAGTTACTGTCTAGTTCTGTAGATTGCCGGGAGAGACCAGAGTGACATAATGAGATAATGAGTAAATTTCGAAGTATGAAATCAATGGGCACACATCATTAGCACTAATAGGTTTTATCTAATTTTTGTTATTACTGTCTTCCATCAACCTCTCTTGACATCTCCATAACCCAATCTCCCAGACGGGGGGTCTGACC
Organism: Octopus bimaculoides; assembly: GCF_046866305.1. Lineage (NCBI taxonomy): Eukaryota > Metazoa > Mollusca > Cephalopoda > Octopoda > Octopodidae > Octopus > Octopus bimaculoides. Next base: position 42,048,680 of record NC_142945.1, on the reverse strand, counting down.
AAATATATTGCAACCAGTCTCCAGGGTAAATACAATGGACCATTCTCTTCGTTTGAAGTCGAATTCTTTACAAATTACAATAATTGAATAATGCAAATAGTACTTTCTCATACACAGGCACACACACATACACACATACATACATATACAAATATGTGTGTATACATATACATATATATATATATATATATATATATATATATATATATATATATATATGTATACATATATATATATATATATATATATATATATATATATATATATATATATGTATTATTTTATTCTTATATATGTGTGTGTGTATGTCTCTCTCTCTCTCTCTCTCTCTCTCTATATATATATATATATATATATATATATATATGTGTATATACATGGACTTGTATATTGAATATTAGTAGTATGAAGTCGTTAATACATAACATGCAATGTATCTCCAAGTAATCTTCCTGGTTTGTTTTGTCGAACAAGAGGACACCAACCGCCTATATTGAATATCTCTATCTCAGAATTGGGCCTCTTTTGTTTTACATAATTCTGCACTAGCTACATTATTTATGGTTTTTACAGTCAAAAGGAAAAAGATTTTGGTCTTCGTACTTCATCCTTTCTTTATTGTTCCACTTTATATAATTGGATGGTTACCTAATATTCCATTGTATTTATTGCGCGAAAGCGATAGATAAGACCAGCCGAGATGGATACTTAATACTATAAAATTCGGATAATGTACCCACTCTACTAACAGTTATATGAGTGCATCTTCTCCCTGACTTATGGTCTCCTAGAGACTCACGCTCGTTTATATATATATATATATATATATACGTATAAAAAGGAATGACCACTAGGTGGACATTCAATATGCTAGAAAGAGGACATCAACGACCCAACCACAAAAAAATAATGTTCTCCAGTAAAAAATTCAGTAAACACCATTTTTTTTCTGGAGAACATCCCTTCTTATACGCATGTAATACAATTTTTCTGAATTATCAGATTTTTATATGCTAGATCAATGGTTTTAAATTGAAATTAATATTCAATTTATCACCCTCAGTATATAAATATATATATATATATATATATATATATATATATATATATACGAATTAGGTACTTAAATAGTAAAGCACCGGGGTTGTGTTGTACGTAAGCATTAACAGTAACAATAATATTAAGGTTAGCAAGAATATTGGTTATAAAGTATATAACAACTGAGTGACCCCTAATATTTGTAATTTACTGGATCGAACTAATTATCCGTTTAGGGGGTCATGTCTATCAAAAACTATAGTTCATAGATATACTATAATCATCGGTACTAGCACTTTTACATACACATGCAATTCACATGACTTCAAGGTGAGATTATGTAACCACCTATCCTCGGTTAGACATAGACAAAAATGCTACTGGCACCTCATTACGTATGAAAATTCCCTAACTAAATGACAAGAATATTAAGTTTCAAATTATGTGGGGCATCATTCGAAAGACGCCACCGTATTCTAATAAGAGATATCACTACAAATTATGCTGCACTGAACTGTACCAAATATTGAAGAATAAAGATAAGGATAACTTATTTAATAGCAAATCGGAACTTAGATTGTCATGTCTTCATGACGTCTGTCGTGCATTTACATGCTTCAAACTGGTTACGTCCCTTGTTAGTTTAATTACTACTTACCAACCTCATCCCTTACGCCTTCCATCCATATGTTCATGTATAATACGTAGTGTAATAGTAATACAGACTATGAACTACCCTCACTCCCTGAATTATACTACAACTGTTATATTTGATTATTATAATATATTCATATGTAATTATATTAATCCTTTACTGGTTGACACTTAAATCATATGTGCCCATGGGCACTTGGCAGTTTTAAGCATATGAGCATATGCATTTATTGATACAAAACCCTATATTCTTTTATGCATTCATATTTTTATTATATTATATATTTTGCGTGTTTACGTTCTGAAGAAAATTCTAACTGGGCCCCACCTGCAATGCCAGGCGCTGTTCATCCTGATATAAGGTCATCATATCGTGCAGATATGGTTGTGATGCGTGTGCCCGGTGTACCCTTATCAGATGGGTAGTCATGGTGGGTATATTGAGTTTCATATATTTGTACCCTAGTGTCACTTTGATGACATGCATTGCTCTCTCACTCAATAATAATTATAGGTTAGTAATAAATGTTGAACACTAAACTAGAAATAGCATATAGAATTTGAATGTAGTTTCAAAGTCTTTAACAACTGAGTGGAATAAGACATCAACTAGCAATAACTTAATAGATTAGAAACGAGCGCTTTCATTGCCTATACGGCAATAGAGAGATGCGTGAAAGGAAATATATTTCCTGCTATGAACTGACATGTATAAATTTAGACATGTTAGTAATATGAGACAAGGGATGTTATAATTATTAATTAAGTTGGACAATAATTAAATAATATGAAATTAAGTTGATATTTAAACGAAGGTTTTTACAATGATTATACAGGACAAATTTATTCCAATGATTGTGGATTCAAGAGACCGCTGGGAATAAAGAGATAATTGTTTCAAATGACATGGGCAGAGAGTTTAGAGATGATTATATAATTACTGGAATTAGACTGTTATTTAATATGCACAGGTCTATGTAGCTATAGGTGTGTGGTTAAGTGGTTCTCGTCGCAACAATGGCGTTCGGATTTCAGGTTTCAGTTTCACCGCGGGCGAATTTAAGCAACTCACTTCTACTGTATCCTTGGACCGATTAATGTATTGTGAGTGAATTTGGTAAACGGAAAATGTATGGAAGCCCACCGTTTAAATAGATGGATAGATTTGAGGAAAGAACTGACAAACGAATAAACGATTATGTTGTGAACTCCATTAGCTTACAGATGTTTCTTATCACGGCTCTGTATGCGACTAACACTTCGTTCAGCGGCATACGTACATTAAGTTCTATACCAGGCTATAGAACTGCATAAGCGATATATGTATATATAGTTTTTCTCTTTTTGTTTTTTTGGTTCTCTCTCCATTTTACCGACTTATTCCTTTCTGTCGAAGAGCGTAGGCTCGAAACGTAAAAGACTTTTCCATTTTCCCCGGGGTAGGACGATATTATTAAACAGACTGACACATGGAGTTCTCCCTAGATTTGCTTTGTGCACACCTTTTATTCAGGCGATCGCGTTACATGCGCCCTTATCGCATGCAGATTTTCAGCGACCATCTCTCCGTAAAGTTATGGAAACGGAAACGGGCCAACACAGCTTGTCAGGCAGTGGGGAAGCGAAAGAAACAAAAACAGAAAAAACACACAGTCATGCACATATATACGTAGTTTGATCAATAAGTATCCGGGCTGTTGCCATATTTACGAAGCACGCAGATAAATCCGCTTGGCACCGATAGACTTTAATCTTTGCTGTGCATGCGCAGTAAGTTTTATCGTTCTACCCCACTTCCGCTGTTTACAGCAGTGCTTGGAAGGAAGGTGTGCAGCGTATGATCATCGTATTGACCATGAGAGAGAAAGTTGATCAGAGAATCTGCATCAAATTTTGCCAGAAGCTTGGCGATACCCACTCAGAGGCCTACGCAAAGTTTTCAAAAGGTTTCATCGTTCTCGACACAATCAAGGTGATCTTGTGGAACTGAAATCCCAGAGTCTTTTTGGTCAGCTGAAAGCAGGTTTGGCGCAAACTTAGTGGAAACGCATCTCACACCCAAATCTTCAGTGATAGTGGACTGAACGGAACCGTATCTAATCTGCACAGCTTGTGATAATTCACGGATGGTGATTCGAGACTTCCCCTCAGAGCTGCACCCACATCTGCGAGTTTTTTCTCAGTTCTGCTGGCTACGGGTCTCCAAGAACGCTCGTCAATATCGACATTTTTTTCGGCCATCTTGGAAACGTCTGAACCACACGTGCACTTATGTGCAGCTCATACACTCCTCTATACTTTCTGCAACTTTACGTAAGCCTCTGAGCAGGCATCATTATGTCAACTTTCTGTCATGGTCAATGCAAAGATCACACGCTAAATACTTTCCTTCCAAGCACTACTGTAAACAGCGGAAGTGAGCTAGAACGGTAAGACTTAATGCGCATGCACAGCAGAGTTCAAGGTCAATCATTGCCAAACGGCTTTACTCTGCATGCTTTAGCTTCATTACTATGGTAACACTCCGGATACTTATTGATCAAACCTCGTACATGCTTATATATGTACCTGGTGGGGTGTATGTGTGCTGTACATGTATATACCACTGTGTGATTTGGGGTTTCAGTGTATCAGTCCTCCCCACTGCTTAACAATCTGTGTTGGTGTTTTACATTCCCATAACTTGGTGGCTTTCCAAAATTTTCCTACAGAATATTGGGATCGAATTCTTCTATTAACCTTCGAAGATTGTGCTCTAGCATGGCTACAGTCTAATGCCGGAAGCAATTGAGAATAAATCGAAAACAAATGTCAAAGACTCAAAAAGAAATGTTACAGCGTCGGAAATAATGCTCCGTGCTAATTCTTTTCACGGTTTATGTTCTTTTGAAAGCATTATTTTAGGACAGATAATGAGGTTTCAGAATCGTTAACGCACCGGAAAAAATGCATATCAACATTTCCTCCGGCTGTCAAAATACCGATAATAAAAGATTTTGCTTTTTATCTTTGAAGGGTCGATAAAATAAGTAGCAGTTGATCAAATGGGTTGATGAAATTGACTTACCCCATCTTTTAAAATTTCAGGACTTGTGCATAAGTTATTATTGTGCATAAATTATTTTTTGAAAAAATGGTGGGCTTGCGGAATCATTTGAGTGTCGGCCTTAATACTTCGTAATATTTCTTTGACCCTTTACGTTCTGAGTTCAAATCTCACCAAGATCATCTATGCCTTTCATCCCTCTGGAGTTGATAAAGTATGGCACCAGAGAAATACTGGTGTTTACAGTATCGATTAAATCCTCGTGTTAAAACTGCTTGTCTTGTAGCTATTTTTTTTTAAAGGAAGACACTGTTGTGTACGTGAAGTTTAAGCCAGCGTTTGATTATTTGGTTATAACGGAATAACCTGAAGATATAAAGAAGACAAAATTAACGATAAATGTTTTGTTGTGGAACTATTTAAAAGCATTAAAGGAACCACTCTTACGAAGGTAAAATAAATATAGGGTTGCATTGACAAACAAAATGTTGTGTAAAATAAAATATACTGGCCTTAAAAGCATTTAACGTGCATGTGAGAAATTCCTCTCTCGCACACACACGTACATTTTATTTTTGAATAATTTACTATTTAAGATGTAAAAACAATGGCCTTTTTAAATATAAATTTTATTCCCTTTATAAGATTCTTCGTTGGATGTTGAATTTAGCTTAATTCATTTGTCTCAAGTTATGCTGCGCTGATGATTTTAAAGAAGGATTAAATAGCGCTTCACGTGGCTACCAACGATAATAAACTTTAAGAAACCCTAAGAAGTTTTTATGTATAGAAAGATAAAAAGTTTATATGCCACTTAATCTTTGATGTAAATGTGCTATATTTTATCAAACCCCTAGATTAGAGAGAACGTACAAAATGTAGCACCAGCTGCAAGCGGCAGTGGAGACAAACACAAACACAAATACACATATACACTCACATTTACACGTACATATGAATGTGTGTGTGTGTGTGTGTGTGTGTGTATGTGTGTGTGTGTGTGTGTGTTTGTATGCGCGCGCAGAGCTACCACACAGTTTCCAGCTACGTAATTCACTAACAAGGAATTGATCGACCAAGGGCTACAAAACAAGACTCTCGCCCAAGGTTTCCGCGCAGCAGGACTGAACCCGAAACCAAACGGTTTTAGTCGAGGAAATCAACCCCAGGACTTTTTGAGATTAATTTTGGAGCTTGGAAACTTACTCTAACAGGCTCTCTAGCCGAACTGCTGAGTTCCGGGGACATAAACACACCAACATCAGTTCTCAAATGATGGTTGTAGGACAAACACAGAGAAAAAAACAAACACACATAAATACATACATGCATACACACACACACACACACACACACACACACACACACACACACACACACGTATATATATATATATATATATATATATATATATAAATATATATATATATATATATATATATATATATATATATATATATATATATATATATAAACATTTATATAAACATTTTGATTCAAATTCGTTGGTACTCTTGAGCTGCAAGCGTGATGCTTGTCGTCAGCCATATATATATATACGCCGGTCTTATTTCAGTTTCCGTCCACCAAATCCACTCACAATTCTTTGGTCTGTCCGAGGCTATAGTAGAAGACACTTGCCCAAGTTGCCTCGCAGTGGCGCTGAAGAAGGAACCAAGTGGTTGGAAGACAAGCTTCTTACCACACAGCCACGCCTGCACCTATGCATGTTTTTATGTATGCATGCATTCATGTATGTAATTCATATATGTATGTCTATCTGTGTGACAGTATATATTCTAAACGATCATTAGCTTAGGTAATATGTAGATGGTCAATGGTAAAGAATCGAACACTGAACTATGCGGCGATAAAATAAAACATTAACTACCCGTCCATGTTGTCATTATTTACTATGTACGAATTTAACTCGAGACTAATATGACAAAATCATCATTTTTTTTTATTTCGTTTATTGGATTTTTCTTTGTTTCGTTTTTACTTTTATTTCTCTATGATGTCTGTTTATAGATAAGAAACAGGAACCACACAAGATTTTTCTATTTACTACAAACACGAATGAAGTTAGTTTTGAAACCAATATGACTTATGAATTATATTTCAAACAGAAATATCTCAAAGCGAGTCCTCGAAACAAAATTTATTTTCCGTGTTACAGTTAGTAAATATTTCTCAATATTTTTTCAAACATGTTTATAAATTTGACATTTTTATGGACATATTTGTTGAACCTTCAATAGATTTAATGTTAACAACGTAAACAAAACGGCCTATGGGATAAAACCAATCAATAGCATAGACAAGCTTTTTTCAAGATGTGGGCCTCATAGTGCACTAATGAAAATATAAACTAAAGGTAATTTTTCGTTAGGCGTGCCATTCAGAAAGTCCCGTGGAACGCTGGTTTCCCATGACTGGTAAAGATGTTGACATCGAAAATTTCCAGTAGCGAGAGGTGCAAGGCATGACAAGGAGGTAAATAGAAAAACTCTATGTGAATAACCTGCTCTGTGTGTGTGTGTATGTGTGTGTGTGTGTATGTGTGTGTGTATGTATAGATAATATATATATATATATATATATATATATATATATATATATATATATATATGATGTATATATACATATGTATGTATATATCATATATATATATATATATTATCTATATATATATATAGATATATATATATATACATATATGTGTATATATGTGTATATATATATATATATATATATATATATATATATATATATATATATATATATATATATATATATATATATAAGTATAAGCAAACACACTCATATACATGCATATATATATATATATGAGTCTATATATAAATGTGTCTATATATGTGTGTACATGTTTGTGTGTAAGAATTCGCTTAGATGCACATATACCGAGAAAGAAGAGATAAAGAAACTAAGAATGAAAGAAGAAAGGAAAGAAAGAACGAAAGAAAAAAGAGTGAATTATTGTAGAAACGAGTGCGATAGACATGACAAAACGGTGATTCGTCGAGTAATTTAGGATATTTTTTATCTCTACACGGTGTCAGTAGACTACGAAAACCGCGAATAATGTCAAAAAAGACGATATATCTTATATCTGCCCTTTCTCCCTCGCTCTCTTTCTTTATGTACGCACACGCACACGCACGCGCGCACACACACTCACATATGCATCTATATATCAATCTCTTTCTCCTTCGTTTCCCGTTTGTGAATGTATATCTATCTCCTGCTCTCTCTCTCTCTATCTCTCTCTCTCTCTATCTCTCTCTATCTCTCTCTCTCTCTCTCTCTCTCGCTTTTTCCTCTCTCACCCAGTCAGTCCCTCTCTCTCCCTTCTCTCTCTCCCTCCCTCTGTCAGTCACTTTCTCCCTCTCTCCGTCTTACTTTCAACCAGCGTCTATATCTCTTACTCGGTTAATGACATTTACTGAACTCTAACCTAACAGTAAAACAAAGTACAGTAAATCTCAAGTAAGTATTGAAAAACAAAAGAAACAAGAAAGAAATCAACGACGAAATAAGAAACAAATCAGTCAGATAAATATATATTCGACTGTTAATTGGTGTGATGATATACTGTCAATGATTTGTATCTGACAAGATTTACAAGCTTTACAAGTTTGTCGGTTTAGACTTGAGATCAGTAGGCGCACCACTAAGAAAATGGTTAAGAAAGAAAAATTCGTTTCGTAATCACTTGATCCCGGTTTCTGTCTCACTTACTTGGCAACTAAGACAAATGATTTCTATTTTGGTGTTTTGTCTATACGAGATTGGCACATCTGCACATGTGTTTATCCCACACGATTTTGTTTCCACGTGACTTTCTGATGAATTGGTTATTTTAAATGAAAATTTTCTAAAAATACATTTCGAATTTAGATGGTATACATTATATCACAATTCGCTGTGAAATATATTTTCAGAAAAAGAAAGAAGAGTTTTGGTATAATTCATACAAACCGTTTTTGTTTTCTCATAACTTTCAGAAACATGGATAGTTTTTAATGAAATTTTCTATAAATACATCTTAGATGGTGTAGAATACGATTATATCGTACGTTATTGTACAGAGAAATAGTAGGTGCACTCTCATATATAGTTACATACGTCACGTAGATTTTTTACATCATTTACATTTGACGGATATTTGTCCTCATCTTGTTTGCTGTTAACACAATGTTTCTGCTGATATACCCTCCAGCCTTCATCAGGTGTCTTGGGGAAATTTCGAACCTGGGTTCCTCAGGTATTTTTCGATGTTATTATTATTATTATTATTATTATTATTATTATTATTATTATTATTATTATTATTATTATTATTATTAATCAAGTCACTGCCTGGAATTGAACTCGGAATCTTGGGGTTAGTAGCCCGTGCAATTAACCACTACGCCATATGTCACGTGGATTGTTTTTCAAAATATCTAGTTTCATTTTGTAGATTTATGGGATGTGTATATATGCCTGTGCGGTTCATGGTTTTTTTTTTTTTTGTTGTTTTTTTTTTTCCTTCCACATAAAATTTCGATATAATCGTAACCTAAACACTCTGAAAGGTATTCGTAGAAAATTTAATTAAAAGTACCCAGTTTTCTGAACGTTATGAAGAAACAATCTCTATTTGTGTGAATTATCCAAAACTCCACATTCTCTCTCTCTCCGAAAATTTATTTCGCAACAAGTGTCAATATAATCGGAATCTATAAAAATCTGAACGGTATTTTTAGAAACATTTCTTTAAAAATACACCAAATTTTCTGATATTTATATGAAGACAAATGCAGAGACACACACTTGTGTAGCTTTGCCCCGAAATTTGTCAATGTAAATAGGTACACGGGAAATAGCAGGGGATGCAGCGTGGCGTGTAGAGTGTTTATGTAAATTAAGAAACCAGGTTTACTACATACACATTTAATTATTAATTATTGAGTGACCATTCAGTTTGATTAATAGAACCTGTGATATTCAATAAGATTCAATGAGCGCCATATCAGTACTTTTATGTGACTGTCTCTATAAGTGTTAGTAATATGTATGTATATATGTGTATATACATATTATATATATATATATATGTGTGTGTGTTATTTCTTTACTACCCACAAATGAAGAACCTAACATTTGTCCGGGGTCAAATTATTCATGCATTACAAGTATCGAAGCAATTAGTGAAGCCGTTTTCGTGTGAAAAGCGAAGGTACAGACATCTCTATTTCATATATTAATATCTAAAATGTATATGTATATACATTTTAGAAAATCACAACGAATTTTCAAATTTTTCTCAGAAATTTTCATATGCATATACACATATACATGCAGATAGATAGATAGATAGATAGATAGATAGATAGATAGATAGATAGATAGATAGATAGATAGATAGATAGATAGATAGATATGTCTGTGCTTATATGAGTATACATATGACGAAATATATACATACATAAGTACACATGTACACACATGCACATGTATATATTTTATAATATATATATACTCTAGCGACCAATCTCCCTTATTCTCTCCCCCTCTTTTACTCCTCTTCTCTCTCTCTCTCTCTCTCTGTCTTTCTATCTGCATATATATAAAAAATTGTGTGTGTGTGTGTGTGTGTGTGTGAACACACTCCTATGAAGCCATCGGAAGACCAGGTGGTGGTACTAAGCAGCACATACTTTTACAGTTTATCGCCATAATATGCAACAAACAACATGAAATAAAATTGTCAAGAAGAGAAGAAAAAAAAGACAATGATTTATTTCATCAGCAGATAAGGTGCTATTTGTTGGAGATATATCTTTATAAAATTCCTTCAGAGACTTAATACAACTCGCTTTGTCATCTTCATATTCTATTAAAAACAAGACGGAACAATAGAAAGGAAATGTGCGTGTTTATTATTTTTAACCACACGAGACCACATGGCATTTAAATATAAGGAAGGTTTAGGTGGGGTGAATAGGAAGAACTAATATTAAGAGATGATACTTGGAATGAAGTTCAAACTTCCCAAAGACATTTATCAGTTGTGACACAAACAGTTAATAATAATCATTATTATCATAATTGCCGGTATTATTAGTGTTATTATTATTGCTATTATTATTGTTGTTATTATTATTATTAGTAGTAGTAGTAGTAGTAGTAGTAGTAGTAGTAGTAGTAGTAGTTTTTCTTCCTTCATTTTTTCCGAGTATGTTCTCGACACCTAGGGCAGAGAAACTCACTGTAGGAGATTGGCAGGTCATTAAAATACACACAAGCTATGTGAGAGAAAAAAAAAGCAAGAAAAAACTGAAAAAAGAAAAAAGAAATAGAAAAAGAAGGAAAAAAGAAAACAAAGAAGAAAGGAAGAAAAGAAAATGAAATTCACAGCAGTAATGCTCTTCTCAATACGTGTGACGTACGAATTAAAGCAACCTTTTTCCCCTTTTTGTATAGATGGTGAGTAGGGATCATTCTCAAATAATTTTCAATTCCTTTTTTGATCATTTCAAGTGCTCCTACGAACTTTGGTATTGTAGCCTTCTTGAGATACTACGTCTTTTCGATTTCAATAGACAAATTTTTATATTTTCTAAGCTTGTCAAATTCTTTTGCCGAGATATTATGATCACAAGGAATGTTCATGTCACTCAATAAACAGACTTTAACGTTTCGATATTTCACAAGAATATCCGGTTTGTTAGCTTTGATGGTCCCGTCTGCATGTACTGGAATGTCTCAAAAAACGCTACATATTCTCCTTCAGTTACATCGTCAGGACGATGCTTGTACCATTTGTCAACAGTTTTGATTTTATAATGCTGACATATTAACCAGTTTAGATACTGGTTAAGTCTGCCATATCTTGGCTTATACTCCAAAAGCGCTAGCACTTTACATCCAGATATTAGGTGGTCCACTGTTTCAATCTCATAGTTGCAGTATCGGAATTTTGGGTCAACTTCGTTTTTCATCACATTGGCTTGGTAGTTTCGCGTCAATAAGTTCTGATCCTTAGCAGCTAAAGTAAAGCCTCCGTTGTCTACCTTCAGCCCTGAGCTCCGTAGCCACTAATGGGTGTGCTTCTGGTTTACATCAGCTTGTTCGCTAAGGGCCACATATTTTCTATGTAGGGGTTTGTGTTCCGACGTATCAGCCAGTTGTTCCTATCTCAAGTTGTATTCCAGTTTTTGGCCAATTTGTCCCAAATTTCTCGACTTAAAATTATCGAAGAGAATGTCATTTATCTCTCTCTTGGTCGCTGACGTCATCTGTGAAACGCCAATCAAGATGGCGTGAATTAGCCAAGCCGTGCTTGCTGGCAATAGTAACACAAACGCTTTTAAATCAAATCCCAATACTGGATTTCAAGAACCAAATGGAAAGCAAATTTTCAATCACGGATTCATCTTGATTCTAAAAATGTATAATATGTCTATTTTAAACAAATATAGACTGAGATGCAGGGACCCCGCACAGACAGAATTTCGCGTTTATTAATATAGAAGAATTGAAATAAGAAAACGAAAGGGTGTAAAAGTTAGGCAGAATTCCTATATTATTACAGTTTGTTAAAGGATTACCAGATCATTAAGCTCTATGCATCTTTTATGTGATCCATAAAAACTCTACTCACACACACACATGTTTGTGCTGACATACAACATATGTAGTTACATACATTCCTCTCTGT
>NC_142945.1:42028713-42031213 GCF_046866305.1 Octopus bimaculoides | reverse complement strand
CGTCGTCGTAACCGACGGAGTGCTCCATACTCAGACTAAGACGTTTCAAATAGAATATATTGCGTTCTTCCTTTAATCATAACATATTTGTCTTGCTTTATGACATCCTTTGTATCTTCCATTATTGGTTGTTTCATTGTTAAGCTGCTTTGTCTTCTTAATAAATTAATTTCAGTTCATTTCTTAATGACTGATTTGATTAGTTATTAATCCAGGTGTTTCTCGCTTAAGTCACTGCAGTCGTATCTTCCACAGAAATGGAAGTATAATGCACTCGCTGTTCGCCAGTTATCAACGACTTTGAATTTCAGATATATTTGCTTAATGCACCTGCTTTTATCTTTTGTGTCTACACATTATATTTCATCGTTCTGTAATACATTTTATTTCATTATTTTTGTCTTTTTCCTCGAATTTGTTTCAGCCAAAGTATTTTTCTCTAGTCATTCCTTTCATGCTGTTCTATTTACTATACTGAATTCATTTTTGAAAAATGTCAATACATTTTAAAACTATTTCAATACATTTTAAAACTATTTCAATATATTTTTAAAAGTATATCAATGAAATGGAATATTCCTATAAAATTTGGAACCTTTATATAATATCGATAATAAATTCCTTGTAATTCGTGGTTTTATAAAAATACGAAAATAGAAAAACAACAGAAACAGCAGAAAATGAAAGGAAATACAATGAATTTACACAATTGAAAAATCTTCTAAAATCAACACCGAAAACAAGAGAAATATCATAGGAACATTTTCAATTGTTATGATAACAGCTTCTATCAAAATTAGTTTGTTGATTTCACACGAAACCAATAGAAATAATAACAGGTTACTTAATAACTTGTTTAACAGAAAATATTTTCTACATTTCTGGTTTCAGCCGTAAAGATATTAAGTCAATAGAACGAAGCGTTGTATAAGTATAACTGAAAGATCAGTAGTTCGAATTCATTTAATGACTCAGTACATTGATCATGGGGAGGGTAAAAACTCACTAAAACGTCAACAGGATCTCTAGCATCGCATCACTAAGATTGAGACGAAGGTTGAAATCTGTTTGCATACTAGAACATTTTTTCGGATACAGTGATACAAACAGAAAGAGGGGAGAGGGAGAGAAATAAAAATGTTTGGGAGGAAAATGGTACATTGATGATGGTGAAAGAGAGAAAGAATGAAAGAAAGAAAGAGTTTAGTCAACTGAATTGAGACCGGTGCATAACTGGTACACACATCTTCATAATCTCGAGTAGTCGAAAACTAGGCATGGATAGTGATCTTGTGAATAAGGAGTTACAGTATGGAATATCTACCTTTCCATGACGTATAACATATTTACCAACCAGCAAAGTAACCTCTACATGACCACCTGACTTGCAAAGTCTTTCTCAAATCACAGCTTACCACCTTAAAACAGAAAGGACAGATTGGATAATATAGTCCTGGACACATTTTGTCTTAACAAAGCGAAAACATTGGACAAGACGAGATGGTCTCCCCTTGAAGGCTTTTCATCGTAGTCATAGTCTTTTCTATCTATTTGTGAGAACAAGAGCAACATGAGAACTATTTAATTCATTCCAACACTTTTGTTGTTATTTGAAAAGTGTTCAAAATTTCGTTGTAACGTTCATTTTATCAAAAGTTATTAGCAGAGGAAGCTTTTGTTGTTACTGCTTCGTTGTAGTTCACTCCCGCCTATAAAGTAGACTTATGGTCAAAGTCATTGCATCCGTAACCATCTTCTCTTCATTTTTTGTTTCAGAAATAGTGTACCTAGGACTATAGTTTCCAATGTGTGTTTCCTTTTAAAAACATTCTACAGAATATGAGTTCAGGAAGAGTTTTATTCAAAGAGAAAAAGGAAGTTACTAGAAATGATAAATGGTCTAGTGGAGGTTTTAATGTACAAAGTCCCAAAGGACAGAGAGACGTGCCCGTTCGCTGTCATGCAGTGTTCAGAGGCAAAGGTCTAGTGGCTGGCGAGTCGAAGGGAAAAAAGCCCAGCTTTTATACCTGTACTCACAAAAATCATTTGAGTTTATTCTACCTGGTGTAAAGACGGAAAGACAGAGAGCGGTGGATCCCCAACAATAGAAGCATAACTTTTAGAGCTTGCTCTCCTAATACCACTGCCACTCGCGCCGACAGTGGCCGATATAAAAGTTCCTGTAATCCTTTTTGTTATCGATTACAGAAGAGAACCATCACAATCCTTCTTTCAGCAACACTTCAATATAGGTTACAGTTTCATAGATGACAGAAGTAATTGCAATCATTGTCTCAGAAGGTAAGCTAACGATCAGATATCATGTTCCTCTGCTACAGTAACCATAATAACCAGCCGCACTACCAGCACCACTAGAACCAGCAGGTTCAGTAGCATCAGCGACACAGTTTTGTGATGAGGAAGTGTAACAATAAGAAAATTTGCCGGAGAGAGACTCTAAAGCAAAAAGGAAACATGTCTTCAAGGAAGGAGGGTAAAT
>NC_142945.1:42021213-42023713 GCF_046866305.1 Octopus bimaculoides | reverse complement strand
TCTTTCAAGTCCACAGTTTCTCTAATGTCACATCCAATATATTTTTGTCACATTTAAAATATTTTCAGACATCCCATCTTTGTGAGTATTTTTTTCTGTAATTACACAACCCATGGAAACGTCCAGTAATGGGAATAAGATTTTCTGCAATACCATACTTTATAGTTATATTTGAAGTCCCCTCGATCCCCCTCCACCAAAAAAATAAGAGTCCATTATGTAAAAGCTTCCTTTACATTGAAACCATCGAATTTTTTTTTAATTTTGCCATCTTCCCGTCTAATTTAGGGACTATCATTTGTAAAATACTTACTAACTGACACTAGTGTGAAAACCGTTTTTATTACTTAACGATCTCAGTTTGATAGAAACATTTCCCAATACAACATTTAATATCGATTTCTATTGATAGTGTTTCTTCAATGGTCAGAAAGCATAAATGCTTCACAGCATATTTGGAAAATAAAGTATATCCTGAAATCATTAGAATTCATTACTTCGTCCACAATCACAGTCTTGTAACAAAGAACCTGGTTCCAATCCTACAATATTTACTTAGTATTAACTATTACAACTATCTTTAAAATGAAGCCGCATAGCAAATATAATCGCCTGTTCAGAAAGTTTCTTCGCATTATACGGAAGTCTGACGGCTTTCCAAAGGAAATTAGTTAGCAAACCTTTTGTTGTTGTGTTTTTAAATACAGTAGTTAACTGTCCAGAAAGTGAAGAATATAGAGATATTGTTAAAGAAATCAAACAACCTATAAATAACATATATTATCTAACCTGCATATTTCAAAAGCGTAATGAGTTGTCACTGCAATGGAAATTCATTAAACTGATTGATTATAAAACTAACTTGAAAGCATTTACTGAAAAATTGGAAACTTTTTCAAACAAGTTTTCTTTATTTATTTATTTTTTTAAATCTTCTACAGCTTCGCTAAGCTAACAGAAATCTGCTATTTTCTTTTTTGCTTTCTTTTTTTTCTCCATACAAAATGGACCTGGAAACATATTGTGAGCACTTATTATCGTTAAAAACTGACAGCAACAGAAGATTCTCTGATTTATTTCCCTTTGAAGTAAAATCATGAACGATGGACACATTTAAAGGTAGTTCAGCCGAAAAAGAAATTCAATAGTTATTGATTGAATTACGTTGCAATAACTCAAAATCCCCCTCTGATGCAATAGGAAAGGCTGAATTCTAGAGACAAGACTGCATAATACTACACCCAATATCATGGGCAATGGACATTGCCAAATTAATTTTTTATCTTCAGGATGGTCTGAATTCTGGTAAAAGAATATGTACAATATTACATCTAATGTGAAGGAGGAACAGATATTGCCAAAGTAATTTATCTGCCTTTAGGAAAAGTTGATTTTTTTTTATTCGTGTATTTGAAGGTGGTCATAGGGACAATGAAGTCACGCGCACAGGCTATGATTCACTTCAGTTTAATTAGCGATCAATTAGATTATAAATAAATTGATTGATTGGTTAACCGTTTCGTCTGTCAAATTCCTTTTGTCATTGTCTGTAATCTTAACAATGATTAAGTGCTCCTCAGATACTTCTCCCTTCTAACTTATTGCATGTTTACCGTTCGTCCCTGGCAGTAAAACCTCATAAAATACAATATTTTTTTTCAATACAGGAGTTGCCATCAAGAATCTTGCAACGCAAAAACAAAATTTGGTTCGTTTTAATTATCCTTGAAGTTAGGAGTGAATGCAGTGCCCACGACCCTTTACATGGCTTCCAACACGAGTAGAAAGGAATGTATCTTGAAACCCAAGGACTCGCCCGAATGCGTCCAATAGAATGGATCTTCCATTAAAGGCTCTGAATGCGTCAGTTGACAAAGGCCTCATGCAATGGCGTTAGACTGGATGGCTTTATGATAGGATATGAGGGAGATTTAACTATCTTTTGCTGGCTGAGCGAACAGATTATTCATCCTTCTTATGTTTTCATTTTATCGCCAGTGCTGTTTATGTTGTCGGAGTTGTTGTAGTACAAATACTATAAAATATAATATAATCACGGTTATAGATGGACATGGCCGAAATACTTGTTTTTAAGAAAGACTGAATTCTGGTCATTAAAAGTCTGTAAAAACATTATAAACTAAGATTATGGAAGGACATGGTCAAAATAATTATGTGTTTTTCCAACATCGTATATGGTCAGGATTGGGTTCACTTCACTGAATAAATTACTAAATAAATAAATAGATTGATTATATAGAAAATGAGTCACTTAAGAATCAATCTCATACATTGAGCTGAACATTGCATATTCAATAGAAAAACATCAATCTCAAGTATTTCATTAACCTTCTTACCACGCAAATACGCTTTAGTTGGCAATTTCATTTTACTATAATTCTGAGAGAAATAGAACAGGCGGCAGCATGGTTTTGCGTTACGGTTGAAAATAACAATGTTTCTGCATGTTGGTGATCAGTAAATACAAAACCATGTTCCA
>NC_142945.1:42003713-42018713 GCF_046866305.1 Octopus bimaculoides | reverse complement strand
TGCGGTCAAAGTGCTTCAAGGCGGTGTCGCAGTATGACCGCAGTCAAAGGACTGAAACAAGTAAATGTTATCTTAGAGAGCAAAACGAATCATAAGCGACACCATGTCTGTATATATAAAAAAGAAAACGCGAGAAATTTGACCGGCAATTGTTGGTACTGCCACATATAGTTTCTTTCGAAGTAAGGGGAGAGACTTTATTAAGAAATAAAAGAGAGGGTGAATTTACACTTTAAGTGGAGAGAACCCCTTCAGGGTTTATTATTATTATTATTATTATTATTATTATTATTATTATTATTATTATTATCATTATTATTATTATTATTATTATTATTATTATTGTTGTTGTTGTTAGTATTATTATTATTATTATTATTATTATTATTATTATTATTATTATTATTATTATTATTGTTGCTGCTGCTGTTGTTGTTATTGTTATTATTATTATTATTGAGTGAGAGATCAATGCATGCCATCAAAGTGACACTAGGGTAAAGTATTTGATAAAAGCGGTGAATTGGCAGGTTTGTTAGCACGTTGGTTAGAATAATTAGGACTAATTCCTCCTGTTCTTTACATTCTAAGTTTAAATCCCACCGGATTCGATAAAATAATTACCAGCTGAATACTAGGGTCGATATAATTGACTAAGCATCTGACTCCTGAATTGTAACCCTTGTGCCTGTAGTAGAAAAAAAATATTTACAGCTTTATCCACTTAGAGTAACACTCGAAAACATAAACAAAGAATAAATAGCTTTAAAATATTTTTAGTTTGACTAAAACGTGACTGAATGTTTTTGTATCATACATCAATAAAGTGTTGAATGACATGTGAACGCGAGCTGGTTTTGGCTCTCTGGCCGTAGTTTGCCGGCCGCTAACCTAGTAGTGCAGATTTTGCTGGTAATTGTAGTACCTTCTAGTTATCTACTTTCCGCAACAGGTAAATAACCATGTTTGTGAAACCTACTTTTCCTAGAATTGGTTCTTCATGCCACTTAAATTTCAATAGCGTACGAGTTGCTATTCGTCTCTGACAGCTCCAATCCTGTAACATTTATTGTTTAGATACACCACCTGGAAAAACTGATATTTTTTCAACACAAAAAAAAAATGTTTTAAATCACTCTATTTTTCATATTAATTTAAAACATTTATTCATTTGATGCTACACTAAAAATAAAAATTTTCCCTTTTTTTTTTCCACTGAATTTTATTGATTGATAACCAAAGATCGATTAAAAAAATAAAGAAATTTTGTTTTTGTATCATACATCAATAAAGTGTGTGTGTGTGTTAGATGACACGTGAACGAGAGCTAGATATGGCTCTCGGATCGTAGTTTGCCGGCCCCTAACCGGGTAGTGCATATATTCATGGTCTTGTAACTATAATAACATGATAAATTTTTTTTGGCGTACATGCAGTCATTCTGCTGCAGTCAGTATCTTTATAACAGGTTATATCTTGTGATATTTTTGATTTGGTAATTATAATATATAACTGTAATAAATAACTGTAATTTTTAGTCTGGTAACTGTCATACTGTTTGAGACATTCTTCTTACTCTACGTATTATTACTCTGTTATTTTATAACTGCGTCAGTTTTGTGATATTCAGGTTTTTGTTAGTGTTTTTCTCTGATAGTTTTTTACAATCTACATGGCATCTGTCTATTACGTTTAGTAAATCCAATTATGTTTAGTAACATCATGGCTACCATGATATTTGTGCATATTAACGCCATGAATACTGCGGTATTTGTGCATATTAACACTATAGCTACCGTGATATTGGTGCAAAATGACATCATGGTTGTTATGTTATTTATAGTCAGTGACGCCATGGCAGCTGTGATGTTTGTAGTTAATAACTTCATGGTTACCGGGATATTTGTAATTATTAGCGCCATGGCCGCTTTGATATTTGTCCACCTTAACGCCATAGCTACCGTGATATTTTCGCAAAAGAAATTCATGTCTGCCGCGATATTTATGCAAAATAACTTCATGTCGAAGAAGTTTGCGCCTGTAGGCTACAAACATCACTCCACTTTGTTACAGTTATAATAGCATTACATATGCTTATGGCCATTTTATTTCCCGTACAGAGGAGTCACTCGTAGGAAAACTTTGATAATCAGAGTAATGAAACCACATATATCACTACACATTAACGTCATGCCTGTTGTGATAACTGTGCATATTAACGCTGTGACTTCTGTCGTATATGTGCAAAATAATGTTATGACATTTGTGTTGCGCGACCCCATGGCAACCGTGATATTTATAGTTAATAATATCATGGCCACTGTGATATTTGTAATTATTAACGCCATAACTACCGTGATATTTATGCATATTAACGCCATGACTGCCATGATATTTTTGCAAAATAACTTCATGGCTACCGTGATACTCGTCCATATTAACGTCATGGCTACCGCGATACTCGTCCATATTAACGTCATGGCTACCGCGATACTCGTCCATATTAACGTCATGGCTACCGCGATACTCGTCCATATTAACGTCATGGCTACCGCGATACTCGTCCATATTAACGTCATGGCTACCGCGATACTCGTCCATATTAACGTCATGGCTACCGCGATACTCGTCCATATTAACGTCATGGCTACCGCGATACTCGTCCATATTAACGTCATGGCTACCGCGATACTCGTCCATATTAACGTCATGGCTACCGCGATACTCGTCCATATTAGCGTCATGGCTACCGCGATACTCGTCCATATTAACGTCATGGCTACCGCGATACTCGTCCATATTAACGTCATGGCTACCGCGATACTCGTCCATATTAACGTCATGGCTGCCGCGATACTCGTCCATATTAACGTCATGGCTACCGCGATACTCGTCCATATTAACGTCATGGCTACCGCGATACTCGTCCATATTAACGTCATGGCTGCCGCGATATCTTTGCAAAACAATTTCATAACTGCTCTGTTTGTGCACATTAACGTCGTGGCTGCCGTGAATTGTGTTTATATTAATGTAGTAATTATCGTAACATTAGTGCAAAATAACGTCTTGGTTATAATAATATTTATGTTGAGTCCGTGGTAGCCGTGATGTTTGTAATTAATATCTGCATAAAAACCTTAGTACTTGTGTTGAGTGACACCAGGGTTATTGTGACACTTGTGGTAGGGAACATCATTGTTGCTGTGATACATGTGCAGTCTCTCGTGGAAAATTTTTTATCATCATAACTCTGATGATCGAAGTTTTTCCACGCGAGACTCCTCTGTACTGGAAATAAAATGGCCATAAATACATGTAATGATATTATAACTGTAACAAAGTAGAATGATGTTTGTAGCCTACAGGCGCAAACTTCTTAGAATATTTTTAATCAGCAACATCGTATGAAAACTTGCCGATACCAATGGTGCTGTCAGTGTGATTAGTTTGGTCTACGTGACATTCACCTGTTGGTAACCTTGCGATCGATGGGAACATAAGAGATTTGATATGTTTAGCGAAACTTTTGTAGTTGTTTTAAGATTTCTATGTTCGACTACATTTCGAGGAAACTGTGATGTAAATGATATGTTATGAAACTTATTCATGGAGTTATCGATAAATGTTAGCATATGTTTGACCAACTTGCATGTATACAGACAGAGACACACACAAACATGTTTAAGTTTATATATATACGTGCGTGTGTATATATCTGCCTGTGTCTCTGTGTATATGTATATGTGTATGTACACATATATATGTGTATACATGTGTGTGACAAAGTGCGCGAGTGTATGTGTGTGAACGTTGAAGCATTTATGTAACGTAATATTTATTATATACAATACTAATCTCGAAATCAACAGACAGTCTCATTTCAGTTTATTGCTTATGTTGAGTAGAAGGTAGTGATAATTGTATTGATGTATATTTGTGGAGGTAAAGAAGAAGAAGAAGAAGAAGACGAAGACGAAGACGAAGAAGAAGACGAACAACAACAACAACAACAAGATGATGATGAGAATGAGGAGGAGGAGAGGAGTAAGAGGAGGAGAGGAGTAAGAGGAGGAGAGGAGGAGAGGAGTAAGAGGAGGAGAGGAGTAAGAGGAGGAGAGGAGGAGAGGAGTAAGAGGAGGAGAGGAGTAAGAGGAGGAGAGGAGTAAGAGGAGGAGAGGAGTAAGAGGAGGAGAGGAGTAAGAGGAGGAGAGGAGTAAGAGGAGGAGAGGAGTAAGAGGAGGAGAGGAGTAAGAGGAGGTGGTGGTTCAGGAAACAAGAGAGATGAAAGAAGAAAGATGATGGTGATGAGAAGAAGAAGAATCTTGACCCGGGCCGTCTTAACAGCATCATAGCACCTCCCGGACCCAGCTACAGCATACATAGATCAGAAACGAAAGGCTAGATTCGGGTCACCCGCCACCTCTGTAAACTATCCAGATCGGGCTCGTTTAGACTACTCGAATATGTCATAAACAGTGGTTTGCCAACATATGACGCATTTTGTTTGGCTGCTTCATCGTTTTTCTTTCGCAAATATGGAGTTTGGTTTAAGGTATGGAAGAGAAGTGTGATTAATACATTTGTATTTTGTGTCAATGCTTTTATAATTTATTACTAATTACTATTGATAATGCCAACGCGATATAATTTGGCTCATATAATTAATTTTTATAATAGATATCAAACAGCCTGTTTCAGAATACCGTGTATCGACAGAATACTATAGTACAGAAGGTGGGACTGTATTAGTTTACATCCACACACACACACACGTACTGATGCATAAACATACACATAAGCACACACACATACAGATGTATATACACATAAATTTGCACGCACGCACGCGCACACAGACACACACACTGTTAGTCTCGTACTTACTTGGGCTTATTACTGCTGTATGGTGTCTGTTTAAACTTTTCTCAAGGGAATAAGTTCATACGACATCAGACCATGTCACATACATGTAACCTATATGATACTATATTCCGGACCACTTCCCCTCTCAATCATGTGTCTCTGAGCCACAGAGCTATCTTCTGCTGTTTGACTAATAACTGGGGTCCTTGACAAGTACTGCTACCACCGGGACAGAGCAAATATGGGGGTTGTGGTAACTAAAGAGCAGCTGCCCACTTCGAAGAATTCCGGTACCTCACTACTAGATACAATCTCATGTCTCGTGCCAACCGAGAACTAGAAAGGAAGAAGAAAGCAGGGAAGTATGAGGTCCTCAATGCCATTACTGAGCTGGTTCCAAAAACACTGGCCTAAAAATCGTTCAGTGTGGGACAGAAGGACATGGAGACCTATGATCGCCAACGCTTTCTGGCAGGGCACATTGAGAGAGGGCCAGCGGAAATGCTCCTTTTGCATGATAGCGATGACTAGTAACAAAAAAGGGTAGGGTTTTACTCAGATATATGATTTGTTGCGGATGTTTTACAATGACCTACAATGAACGAACGTGGAGGCGCGTGGCTTAGTGGTTAGGGTGTCAGCATCATGATCGTAACATTGTGGTTTCGATTCCTGGAACGGGCGACGCGCTGTGTTCTTGAGCAAAGCACTTCATTTCACGTTGCTCCAGTCCACTCAGCTGACAAAAACGAGTAAAGCTGGGGAACACATACGCCATTGAAACCGGGAAACCGGGCCCATGAGCCTGGCTAGGCTTTAAAAGGGCACATTTATTTTTTTTTTTTTACCATGAAGGAACCAAAGGTCAGGTGCTTGTAGTGGAAGTGGTAGTAGTAGTGGTGCTGGTGAGGGTGTTGGTGCGGGTGCTGGTACTAGTAGTACTGGTATTAGTGGTGCTGGTGATGATGATGGTAATGGTGATGGCGGTACTGAGGGCGGTGGTAGTAAAGGTGGTGCTGGGTCTCATTATGTCTACCAAAGTACACTCGGAAGCAAGTGCTAGGCCTGGAGCTATTTCAGAAGACTATCGAGACTTTCTCAACAGTTTCCACCGAAACATAAAAGATGTACAAGAAACAACAACTCAAAGATGGTGCCGCAGAATAATGGAACGCAGTAGATACAACTCCAAAACAGAGTAGATGAGAAACGAACTTCTAAACACAAGAGAGACGCCTGCACATTTCAGGAAATAATCCTGGCAACGGTCAGAAACAATCTGTCTGTTCTGGAGACACGACATGTTATAATGAAGTTATTACCTCCCACTCCCCCACTCCCACTTTTATTGGCATCTGTAAGTCTCTTTTAATTAAAGTGGATGAAATGAAGACACGGAAACTGCATGTACGTCCGATGTTGTCGTTACGGTAGTAGTAGTAGTAGCAGTAGTAGTAGTAGTAGTAGTAGTAGTAGTAGTAGTAGTAGTAGTAGTAGTAGTCGTGGTAATGGTGGTGGTAATAGTGGTGGTAGCGATGATAGTAGTAACGGTGGTGGAGGTGATGGTGGTAGGAGTGATGGTGGTAGGAGTGATGGAGATCGTTCTTTAATCCCCAAGTCGGCCCTGATCGAGCAGGTCTACCATCAGAATCATTCCAACAATAATTGCTGCGCGGTTAGGAACACACACACGGACGCACGCACAAACATACACACACACACACACACACACACACACACAGATATGCATACATATTTAAGTATATATGTATATATATATATATATATATATATATATATATATATATATATATATATATATATATATATACATATATATATATATATATATATATATATGTGTGTGTGTGTGTGTGTGTGTGTGTGTGTGTGTGTGTGTGTGTGTGTGTGTATGAATATGTATATATACATATAAATATATATATATATATATATATATATATATATATATATATATATATAAACACACACGCTTACACACACCTTCGAAAAAGGTCCAGATCAACTTCCAACTGTTTCATATATATACATATATATGTGTGTGTGTGTGTGTGTGTGTGTGTGTGTGTGTGTACATATGTTCAGGCATACATGTTAATATTTATTTTATTTATTTTATATAAGAACTCTAATTGCAGGACACTCCTTTCATCAGCTGTCGACTAGAAATCACAGTAGTTTCGGCATCTTCTAACTTCTAACATTCATGCTTCCTCCAGCAACAGCCCGCCACGTGAGCACTACAAAGAAATACTCATATGCTTTTGCCTAAAATCGTTGCTCCTATTTTTCTCGTGTTATTTATGTAGTTACCTTACCAATTCAGGTGCAACTGCAACGAACAGAGGGTTATTTTGTCTTAGCAATTGCTACAGTTTAATTTTTTCACTTTCAGCTTAGCACTTCTTCTAATATGCCTCCGACATACACATATGAAACATTAATAAAGCGTCCCAACTTCCTGTTTGCAGTTCATAAGGCTCTGCTCTTTTCGTCACAAGTTCCTCTTCTCTTAATTTCTCAACGTTTTCTCCGACAAAACTCGCTAAGATTCACGATCTATGTCAGGCTTTCTAGCTCTTACCCGCTTATTCACGCAATCACTATACTTCTCTTACTCTATCACGTTACCTCTCTAATTCCTCTCCTTTATTGTGTCTCTCTGCCTTTGGGTTGTTGTTTTTTTTTACCTCTACTCTTACATTTACGCTGTCTCTTCCTTCTTGTAACTTACGTTCATGGTTTCCAAAATTTTACTGCTTCTGCAATCGATGTCAAACTTGCCGATTGAATATAGTTTCATACTCTTTCTCTCTCTCTCTTTCTCTCTCTCTCTTTCTCTCCCATTCTTTCTCTCCCATCCTTTCAGTATTATTCCTTATGAATCTAATGCACTTCTCATTATAATATATTTCACCTTTACTTCCAGCTTTCTCAGCACAAACACTGTTTTCATCACCACAACTTTCTCGTGCTGCGGACAGAAACGAAAACATGCAATGGAAGGGACAAATAATTTTGCCACATCTATATGTGTTTATATATGAGTGTGTGTGCCTGTATATATATATATATATATATATATATATATATATATATATATATATACAGTGCTACAACTGTTACAACTACAAGCAGTAGTAACAGTAGAATCATCAGCTGTAGTAGTAGTAGTAGTAGTAGTAGTAGTAGTAGTAGTAGTAGTAGTAGTAGGAGTAGTAGTAGGAGGAGGAGGAGGTGGAGGAGGAGTAGTAGTAGTTCTATTTTACTTCTCTTCTACTCTGCCTCTTCCACCACTTCACCACTTTCCTTCCTCCTCTGTCTCATCATCAACATAACGATCATCATCATCATCATCATCATCATCATCATCATCATCATCATCATCATCATCATCATCACCCTCATCATTATTATGCTCATAACCATCAGAAGCATCGTCGTCGTCGTCGTCGTCGTCTTCCTTGTTGTCATCGTCGTCGCTATCGTCATCGTTGTCGCCGTCATTGTTGTCCTTGTCACTTATCGACATCACTTTTAATGGCCAAGAGCCAAAACAAATGTAAATTCTATTATACACAAATAGACACGTAAATACATTTATTATTATATACAAATACACACACACATATTTCTCACTAGCTTGCTTGCTTCCATTTTCTTTCTCTCTTCTTTATTTATATAATATATATATATATATATATATATATATATATATATATATATATATGTGTGTGTGTGTGTGTGTGTGTGTGTGTGTGTGTGTGTGTGTGTGTGTGTGTGTGTGTGTGTGTGTGTGTGTGTGCATGCATACCTAGATACATATATATACATTATATATACTGATAAATGTATACATATATGTATATATATGTATGTATGTAAGCATAAACACAGACACACACATGCATAGATATACATATAAGCACGGACATATGTATATATATATATATATATATATATATATATATATATATATACATATGGCCATGCATGTATATATATGTATGTATATATGTACATACATACATACATACATACATACATACATAAATGCATACACACATGTAAATAAACACACTCAAGGAACACAAACACGCGATGATATGCCCCTTGACCTGGCCTATGAGAGACAATCATGGCCGAAGAATTCATAGTAATGCACAGTATTGTAGAGTCATAGAATCACAGAGTTTATTATATCGCTTCACCGACGAGCTGTGATTCTGCTGAACGGAAGCAGCTCCATCGAAACTTGACCGGCGTATTGGTCAAGGATATTACATTCCGTTACAGCGAAGCAAAGGTCTGCTTAATATGCCTGTAATGTCAAGAAAAAGAAGATCGTCTGCATTTGAAAATCTCTTGCATTTTAATAATCATTTATATCCGAACGAACGAAGCCGTATAAGAAAAACATAGATGCTTGCAAATGCATAGGAACTAATGGTGGAAATTCATAATTGAATGAAAGAACAAAATGCAAATAAAGTAACAGGTGAACACATGTCAATATAATTAGAAAATAGGTTTAGAAATAAAGACGGGAAAGAGTTGGGTGATGAAGAGGAGAGGGATTAGATGACTTGTAGAAATAGACTAATATCAAGAAAATAATGATTTTTCACCTTCGGCACAGAGATACAGAGACACAGAATGTTTGAAGAAAGTAAGGGTCAATTAAACCTACCTTTCTTATTTTATTAACCCTAGAAAGATGAAAGGTTATGCCGTACTGAGTAAAAAGATCCATTTGTTACCTGTGGCTGTAGTTACTTACTGAACTTAGGAGATCAAAAGCAGACGATATCGTTTATTTTGTCAATTTACCTTTGCAGTTTATTATTTCCATAAAATAAATCATGAGCAGTCAATTGCAAACGCACTGACTTTCTAGTTGATGATACTTTCCAAATCGATTAATATTGATTAATATAATGAGACCAACAAATATGCCAACAGCAAACACTTTTTTAATTACACAACTCAATCCTAAAACCATTGTTCATCTTACGGAGGATTTACAAACGATATTGTACAGACTCAACCCCAATTTTCCAATATCCTTCGTTCCATACCAGTGCTAGAATAGCATTTTTTGCTGAATTAAATGTGGTCACCTAATATTAAGTTAGATTAAGTTTCTAGAAAACTGCCGACTTTTCCCCTAATAAACTCTCAAGGAGCCTACTTTGTTTTAAATATTTGCGGATTAAAATATTTAAAAGAAAATCTAATGACATGTTCCAGCCACCAAAGCATTGTTCATTGAAACGTAACTATGAAAGGTATATTTATATATATATATATATATATATATATATATATATATATATATATATCTTCCCTCTTTCATGCAGGAACATTGTAATTACTACAGCGAAGGTGTTACCAAATCGCTTACTCTTCACAAATAAAAAGACCTTTAAGTGGTTTTCATATGGTCCCAGGTTTAGTTTTAAAACATTTGTATTTTAATATTATGAGAGTTAGTTAGGTGTAGGCTGAGTGTTTGGGGAGCTCTATATTCTTTTATCGTGAGACATTGTGAAATAAAGTTCTCTATTATAACTTGCACTATACAGTAAAGGGATCCAGAGAAGGAGTTAAGATGTGATGTTAGACTAGCTACTTTGCAGCTTCATATTATTAGTTATATGTAGGCTGTTTACGACTTCATAATAATATTTTACGTGTGAATAAACAAATTTCTATCGCAAAGACTTGCTAGCGAAAATCTGAATAGGGGTTGCGGAAAATTTAAATGTCCCCTTATAACTATGTATGAGCTAAAAAATAAGGTACTAGATCATCTAGAAGAACGAACTAGAACGTATCAGCACTTTTCCTTGAAAATTTTGCTTTAATTTCTAGTAATTCCTAGTAATACAAGGTGGTAGGAACATTTGTCAGGAAAGCGCCCACTGTGCCTTTCAAGCGACCTTTTCATAAGATTTCTCTAAAATACACACACGCAGATGTAGATTCTAAACATTTTCTGTATTAGAAGTCTAGTTTTGTTTTCAGAGACGAATGTCTTCCATTTTCTCTTCCTTGTGTTGTTGTTGTTTTACTTTGATGTTTAACTATTTATTCTTGAGGAAGGGACAGTGCCCATGACTTCTTAGGTCCTTTTAGGTTATTTTGATGCTGTTAATGTTCCTTTTAAATTGATGCGTGTCAAGACGTACAGGAAAAAGCATGGACACGGAGGGGTTTCCAGTGGGGCAATCATCTGGAGAGAAAAGTCTGAAAATATTGGAAGACGTTGGATGCACCAGAGTTGACGAGAGATAGAAAGACAAGTGAATCAAATCTGCCCAGGCCATGGTGGTACCAGATCATCCAACAGCAAGGAACAGAAGCCATTATAGAAGCAATAAAAAAGACAGAGAGGAGCCAGCACACACGCGAGCAAGAGACTGGTGTATGTTTGATAGTAACTGAATTCCATTTAGTCAAATAGCTCTTTTCTGGATGTGGCCCAGGATATCTATAGGCAGAGTAACAGCATCGTCTTAGACGTGATAGCATAACTCCATTCTAAGTCTCGTTTGAGCCTTCTTATGTGTGTATATATCAGTATGAACTCCATTACCTCACTGTTGTCTTTCCGAACAACACTAAAATAGCGATCTGCCTGAAGCTTAATAAAGAGCAGAAACAAATAGAAATAGGAAATAAAATATTGACAAAGAAACTTTCGTTTGACGTAATTGGACGACCTAAAACAATGGAGTTGTGCAATAACTGTCAACAGATGTCGTGTTTGTGGTTTCCTTACCGTTGTAGGTTTATTATGAAACAGCAGTGATTTAAAGCAAGCGGAAGCCTCATTAGTATTGATGGCACGAGGCGACAGATAGAAGAGAAAGAAGAGCGTGAGAGGGAAAGAGAGAGAGAGAGAGAGAGAGAGAGAGTGAGAGAGAGAGAGAGAGAGAATAAGCTAGTGGTTGAGAGGGGAAAAGACAGAAGGATAGAGAGAGGGGGAGAATAGAAAAGAATGAGATAAAGATAGCATGCGACAGAGAGCATGAGAGTAAACGAGAAAACCCATCCATGTATGTATGGTTAGATGCATGGATGGACGTAAGTACTATGTAGGCACGTATGTATGTATGTATGTATGTGTGTGTGTAAACATTAAATAAGTGTATGAGTGTTTGTGTGTCCTACAAGTGGTGCTGATATGTGTGTGTGAGCATGTGTGCGTGTGTGCATATACATGTATATATGTATATATATATATATATATATATATATATATATATATATATATATATATATATATATATAGGTGTGTGTGTATACATATATATATATATATATATATATATATATATATATATATATATGCGTATATGTTTGCATGCATACGTCTATGTACGCGTTTATGCATGTGTATATTTGTGTGTATGTATATATGTGTGCGTATGTTTACTGAAGAACCAATATTGTGACTGTGCCTTGTTTGATTCCAATCGATGCTCGTTGATTCACTGTGGTAAAATGCATACACACCTACACACTTACACGCTCACACATGCCCACATGCCCACATGCACACAAACACATATACATACACAGACACACACAGTCTCTCCCTCTCTGTTTCTCCTTCGATTTCTCTTTCTCTTTCACTTTATCTCTCACGCTCATACACACTCACAGACACACAAACACTCGCCCACACATTTACACACATTACCGTTGCTATTTAATCCGATTCAGGCCCTGTACGAACAAATCTATGATTGATCAAAGGCGTTCCAGCTGTGATTATCCCATTTATTTTTCGAAATTATACTAAAGAACCCATTTAAAGTATAACTATTGAATACCATTCTTCTTCAAATTAATCTTCCTGGTTGTTGTTGTTGTTGTTGTTGTTGTTGTTGTTGTTGTTGTTGTTGTTGTTTTGGTTAGCGCCTGATTGTGCAGACTTATGATCAAAACCATTCCGAGACTGTGAGCCTTCTGTATTTCTCCTATGTTCGTGAAACCGACCACCGTATTTCCCGATGTGACTATTTGTCTTGGAGATCGATGTCGTCTCAGCATCATTCAACCACAAAATAGCAGATTTCTGTTGTACTGTATTGGCAGAGGCAGAAGGTAAACTGCCCTATTTGGAAATGTTCACACAACGATAGAAACTAATTACTTCCTTTCAACTTCTACTAAAACATTTTTGTTGTACAGCAGTAGCGAGACCGGGACAATAGCAGCCTCACTATCGGAACAGATAAAAGTTGAACATTGCTCTCTTTTGTAATTTACCCATGAAGTTCTTTATCAACAAAGGATAATTAGTGAACGGCTAATTAGAAGAGTGCAGATTTTCTCAACTGATTGTATTTTGTATTAACACGAAGATTAATTCTGATTGGCCTTCTTGTGAGATAAGCATGTTCATGTAATGAAGTCTTGTCATGTTACAGGAAATTTACCGAAGACGTTATTCACGTATTTATTTTATATTTTATCTTTTCCATGTTACAGATATTGCACTGCGGCCATGCTGAGGCACCGACGTGAAGGGTTTAGTCGAATGAATCGCCCCTCGCTACTTATTTTTCTAAAAAGCCTGGTAATCGCTAGGTTACGGTGATATAAAAAAACCAGCAACGACTGTCAAGTGGTGGTGGGGACAAGCACAAAGACACTCATAGATACATATATTCCACACAGACGCGCGCGCGCACACACACACACAAACACATATACTCTAATGCTCTAATGCTGTAGTTAATCCACATAAATGAAAACCTATACACTAACCCTAATCGTTCGGAAAATGCCGATCGAGATAAATTTCAAACAAATTTATATTTATATAGAGTAGGACCGCCTTTGGCAGTAATTACAGCTTGAATTCTACAGTTTGAATTCTATGGACTCGTACAAAGTTTGAATTTTTTCCAAAGGAATTTTCGTCCATTCTTCAGCTAAAACAGTCTCCAGTTCTTGTAGTGATGATGGTGAAGGATTATTCAGCAACACTAATAATAAATTAAAAAACAAAAAATAAAAATAGATACGCTTGTGACGGTTTTATAGATATTTCAAAATTAGGGAGCTATGATGCTAGGTGTTTCCATCATTTTGTCCAACCCTTGAAAGAATGGTCGACACCATAACATTCGGTGGGCGAGTATATAGCGTTAAGAGTTATAGTAGAAGGCAGAAAGCCCCGCTGGTATAAACGTGGCCAGAGGGCCACATAAGAAAAGAGTGCCCAGAAGTATTACCTCATCCGTTTTCAGGGAGGCTACTGAATATTGCCTAGCCTTCTCGTCGGATGCAAATCGCACCTCCAATGTTACGTATGTCCTCCCTCAGGCAAGATAGGTGACATCCTGCCAGATGGGTCTCAAATCCCTCTCAACTTGTATTTTTTCACTATCTCCATTCTATTTGCATCCAGACTATACGTTCTATATATATTAGTATCTCTTTTTGCGTGTCCTTTGTAACTTCATTCGGAGGGGTCACTTATTTCGTGCCTCTCCCTTTACAGGATTTCCCTGTACTTTTCAAGTCCACCTTCTTAAAACAAATCTCTTCTCGTGTTTCATTAGCCGCAGCTGCAAAATTCCTTTTTTTTTTTCCACCTTCCTTTTTTTCATCTTCTGGTCTGCAATACCCAGATTTCTCAATAGTTCTTGTTCAGACGTCGTAACATCTGAAGTATTCAAATCTCCATACATCATTAAGACACAAGTAGGATGATGCGTTTACATCAATACCTTGAGTTATTTCGGTTACAGATGATTGTAACAATGGTGAAAAAATATCAATGTTAATTTATTGATGCATGTGTAAGTCTCTGTAATCAGACAATTCCAAAAAAGTGTTTTAAAAAATTCAGAACTCTGTAACAATCCGATACAAATTCTTCATGGTTCAAAACGTTGCTTACTTTTTACTCATCCTGTAATATATATTTCATTTCTGGATTTGGTTAGCAAGATTTTTTTATGTGAGTTCGTGTGATGAAGCATATTCTGTTGTGTCTGGGGAGAGTCATTTTCTTTTTGTACCTTATCATTTAACACACTCACCGGCAAAATTTCCACTTATTCCTTATTTTTATTTTCCTAAAATTCTCGT
>NC_142945.1:41966213-41996213 GCF_046866305.1 Octopus bimaculoides | reverse complement strand
CTGGGTACAATTTAAAGGGCAGTCAGTTCCTAGTCGTCTCAGCTTCTGTTTTGCCACTGGTTTTATTGCTGATTGCACTGATATATGGGTCAAGTGCTTTGCAGCACTTTATCCGCTCAAAACAAATTCATACATAGGAAATTCTTGGCCCCACGGACTTACTTAGTATAAGAAGTGGTCTCACCTCACTGTGTAACAAGTTCAATTTCGCCCTGTACGTGTTTGTGCGTGTGTGTGTGTATTTGTGTGTGTGTGTGTGCGCGCGCGCGTGTATGTGTGTGTGCGTGTGTGTGTGTGTGTGTGTGTGTGTGAGTGCGTGTGTGTGTGTATACAGGTGCTTTGGCGGAAAAGTTCAGACGTTGATCAAAATATTCTTAAGGATGTCACCAAATGCGTTTCATTTTTCAAGATATTGGCCTCCATCGATGTTACAGCGCTTGGATCCCATTGACGAAGAATCTTGCACCCTGTTGTTGAAAAAGATCATCGACGGCAGATATGATGTTGTCATCACTGGGATAATGGTTCTCAGCCAAGCGTTTCTTAATATTGCGGAACAGATGATAGTCAGATGGGGAAGAATCAGGAAAATAAATAGCGATCAACTAGTTGAAACCCGCATTCACGCACAGCTGCAATTGAAACCGAGGACTTGTATGCTACAGCATTGTGCCAGTGGAACGAGACACTTTGATGGTGATTGCAAAGGTTACTCCCGGTTCCTAAATGTTTGGTTTTGACAGCCTTTCGTAACTGCCTCAGTTATGTTGTCATAGTACTCTCCATTGATGATGTGGCCCTTTAGAAGATAGTCAATAAACACGATACCTTTTGGACCTCCCCTGCAGATGAAACGACCTTGATCTTCTTTGGAGTAGGTGAGCTGAGATGTTTACACTGGATGGATTGCCTCTTTGTCTCTGCCTCAAAGTAATGAACCCAACACTTATGCTGGCTTAGGAAACGTTAAAGAAGGCCAGCTGTATCTGCTTCAAACAATGTCAGATTTTTCTGTCATGTGAATAGCCTGTTGCACTTTTGATCAGGTGTCAGAAGAAGGGGCAACTACCGAACACAAACCTTTAGCATGCGACATTTATTGCGCAAAATATTCTCACCTTTCTCACGAGATATACAAACAGCATCAGCTATATGATTTATAGTCAATCACCTATCATTGATCAGTATCTAGTGAACAGGATCAGTGTTTGTCTTGGTGGTTGTAGTTGCCGGACGTCAAAACTTGGTTCATTTACAAGTCACTCCTTCTCCTTCTACGTTCATTTGCCCACCTTTTCACGGTTGATAAGGCTGAAGCGTCATCCCTAATGTAGCAGTCTTTCAGTATGAATGTCCTCGGGGGTTAAACCCTTTCTCTGCATGTACTTGATAACCCCACGATGCCAAATTTCGCCCATTTTCCATAATTACTGATTGATTGTGGAGTGGAGACTAAGTACATCGTGTGGCGTCGTGGTATTTGTTCAATGCACCGGCGGTAACCACGAGACGCATGTAGCCGAATATCTTACTCGGTTGATGGGTTAGTCGTTACCTCTAACGAAGCAGTCTTTTTTTGTCTCCTGAGCATAAGGTTCGACTAATTAATGACCCTAATTAACGTTACAAATATGTGCACTGTTTCTAATGACAAATTTCTTCGCTAATGATGCACTTCAATGGAGCAAAAGAAGAATGCGTTGAGAACTCTTATGGAAGAGGGGAAACATAGGTCCACTGAATGACGTGATGTGGGCATATACCTATGCCTATATAAGAAAACAATACACGCACATACATATACATGTACGCACATATACACACAAATATATATGTATATTTATATGTAATAATATATATCTAAAATATATATATATATATATATATATATATATATATACATATATATATATATATATATATATATATATATATATATATATATATATATATATATATATATATATATATATATATATACATATATATATATATATATATATATATATATATATATATATATATATATACATATATATATATATATATATATATATATATATATATATATATATATATATATATATATATATATATATATATATATATATATATGTGTGTGTGTGTGTGTGTGTGTGTGTGTTGGTGTATGCATGTGTATAGAGGTATTTTGTACCCATTTATGCATGTGAACGCGTGCATATTTTCATACTCGCGGATATACATACAAATAAGTGTGTACATGTATATATATATATGTGTGTGTATATACATGTGTTTATATATATATATATATATATATACACACACAAACACATATATACATATATATATATATACATACATACATATGCGTATGTTTGTGTAGGGTTTTTTTTTACATGTACACCTTCATATTTGCAGATATAGAAAGTAGTCTAGAGATTTTTGAAATAAAATAAATAAATAATATGAATAAAACAAAATTGACAAACACTAAAAATGGAATAAGTCAAATACAGTCATATGCATACGAATATATATTTTATATATACATATACATATACACATATACCTATATGATATATATACATGTATATAAATATATACGTATCTCTCCTTCCTTTCCCGAGCGTCCAATAACACTATCCGTATCACGTCCTCACTTTGTTGTTTTTTTGTTATTGTTTTTTGTGTTTTTTTGAACTTATATATATATGTATATATATATATATATATATATATATATACGTATATATATAAATATATATATACATATGTGTGTATTTATCAATTTCTTACGGCTTTTGTTATTGTATTGTTTCTTCTTTATACTTACTTTGTAATTATATATATGTGTGTGTATATATATGTATGTATATATATATATATATATATTTATATATAATATAAATATATGTATATTCATATATATTGTATACATATATATACATGTATATATATACATATATATGTATATGCATATATATGTATATGTATATATATATATCTATATATATATATATATATATATATATATATATATATATATATATATACATGTATATATATACATATATATGTATATGCATATATATGCATATATATGTATATGCATATATATGTATATATATATATATATATATATATATATATATATATATATATACATATATATATGTATCGATATGTATATATACATACATATGTATATATATAACTGAATAATGTCATACATACATAATACACACACACACACGAAACCAAGTTAAAGAGTCGCACAAGAAAATGCAATTCTCGTTACCTTGCGGCGAAACCAACAAACAAACAATAACAACAGGAACAAGAACAGCAACAACAACAACAACAACAACAACAACAACAACAACTACCCCACTATCAAACTGTCTCATTTTTCATTTAATTAATGTACGAACATCTAATATTTGCAGTTTACTACTTGCAGCTACGAGCGAAAAGAGGAAGAAAACAAAATGGCCGTTCGTTAAATTTTTATACCTGCTTCTTTGATGAACAATCTCGTATTTCCTGCTTCTTTGTCGTTTGGAAAGTATGAAAAATAATCAATTAATTAGTACATTTGCTGCTGCTGTGGTTGTTGTTACTGTTGCTGTTTCAGTCGCTGTTTCTGTTTTTGTTGCTGATGCTGTTTTTGGTGCTGTAGCTGTTGTTGCTTTTGCTCTTGTTGATGCTACTGTTGCTGCTGCTGCTGCTGCGAATGCTGCTGCAATGATGTTAGCTTCCTACAAAAGTGAAATAATTGAGGCAGATTTGGTTATTTTTGAAATTATGCGTTTATGATTTAAAAAATAAATTCAAAAAGCCTTATGACGAACGTACCATTCAAATCTCACCGATTTGTCATTAGTATATAGGACATTCACCACGGTATACATAGTCATACGCATGAATTCGTGAGCTTAGCTAGCTAGCTAGCTAGCTAGATAGATAGATAGATAGATAGATAGATAGATAGATAGATAGATAGATAGATAGATACATACATACATACATACATGCATGCAAGCATACATACATGCATACATATATACATACATGCACTTATGCATGCATACATACATACATACATACATACATACATACATACATACATACATACATATATACATTGGCAAATACGTAACAATGATGTCACAGCATTTCGGTCGTTTCAGGCGGCTCCATTCAATCGAAAAATGCATCAATTTTTTTAATACACCACCTTCTCCGGATGCATAAGACACCACAGGTTTTCAATATATAGGGTACTCCAGGTCAGAACTAGTTCTGATGAAATATTTGCTAAAGTGGCCAGCAAGCCTCTACCTGTAATTTAACCCTGTATCTCTTAGGTCGATGGATGAATGTGCTCAGCCGAAAATTCAGAGCTATAACGTTGAGTTCTTTGTTGAGGGTATCTTCGTAAGCAGAGTCTGGATTACGTGGTCGGTACTGGCATCGACTCATATAATTTGTAATAATGAAGTCAAACAAATTCGGTTTGACATCATTATTGCAAATTTGTATTGTGTGTGTGGGAGTGTTTATGTGTATGTGTTGATGTGAGTGCGTATGTGTGAGCGCCTGTGCGTGTGTGTGTATATTTAACAGTGGAACTCGAAGTATATAAAGCTATAAGTAAGTGTATGTAGAATATTGGAAGGAAAAATCGAGGGTTTTCCGTGTGACAGTAACCCATATCTAACCAAGAAGCATGATCGTAATGTTAACTATTACATCAAAGCAACACTTCGAATTTTCTCCATCTATTTGAGAAGCTTTGTTCTTCACATAGATATGTACGATTGTTTTCTAGTAAGCAAAGAGATAAACTTTTGACAAGCAGGGATGTGAGACATAACATCATTTATATCATTTATGAAACATGCTACATTAATGTAACCAGAGATGTATTTCACGAACAAACATAAAATATTTGATAGATCAGTTCACCTGTTTCAAAAATTCAGCGATTTTTTTATATACATATAAAATGACACGCACTAAACAAGTAGAAATCATTGTCTATTTTGTGTTTTTGTGCATATATATATATATATATATATATATATATATATATATATATATATATATATATATATATGTATGCATGTATATATACATATGTATATACATACATATATATATACATACATTATATGTGTATATATATGTATATAGATGTACATATATATATATATATATATATATATATATATATATATATATATATATGTGTGTGTGTGTATAGATTACATATATATGTATGTGTATATATACGTAAATGTGTGTTTGTGTGTGAATTATATTCTTGTATATATATATATATATATATATATATATATAAATCTTTATTCATTTGAATCAATAAACTGTGATTATGCGGGGGCAAAGGTTTTCAAATTTCTTTTCTTTTATTTCCCCCCCCCCAACAACTCAAGTTTATATTACTACAAATGGATTGCATATTTTAAGTCTCGTGTTTACATTATCAGAATCTTATGTCTAACCGGTAAATAACGTAGGCGTAAAGAAACTCTGATCACCAAATGGCTAGTGAAACAACACCAAGACGCGCACATACAGTTGTACTGTTTTACAGTTACGTACATATACATACAAAAGAATGAAAAACAACTTGATATTATGTAAATAAACAACCTCAATGTGCCACAAGATAGGACCCCCTCTTCCAAGAAGATGGCTCCCTGACATGAAACTCCATGGAGATAAGTGAAGTACTGAACGAACAGTTCCAAAGTGTGTTCACTACACCGCTGTGACAGAGGCACATGGACAAACCAGCAGAATTCTACGCCATTTTACCTGTAACCAAAATGGCAAAAATTGAGTACATATACATTGAAGAAGATGCAATACTGATCATAGATGAGGATGCTGGACCTGATGGATATTCCGCGGTCCTTGTCAAATCATGCAAGCGAGCCCTTGCGAAACCACTTCAGCTGCTCTATCAGAGATTCCTTACAAATGGTTAGCTCTCAG
This sequence comes from Octopus bimaculoides, assembly GCF_046866305.1. Lineage (NCBI taxonomy): Eukaryota > Metazoa > Mollusca > Cephalopoda > Octopoda > Octopodidae > Octopus > Octopus bimaculoides. Next base: position 41,990,207 of record NC_142945.1, on the reverse strand, counting down.
ACAAACTGAAAGAAGGGATATTTGTAGTCTTCTGATAAATCGTTTTTATATTTGTGCCACAACGCTAATGGATTACATATTTCACAATTCGAGATAAGAATTGCAAAAGATGTGCGTTACACTGAAGCCTCAGCCATCGTTCTATGCCACTGATTGTCATCTAACAAATTTACGGCTAAACAGGCTTCTCTATAAGTATGAACAGTTTGACTATCAATCATTCTTACGAGGGAGAAGGAAGTCGGTCCTCTTATCTCATGAAGAAGCAGCCTCAGAAAGAAACATTCATAGTGACTCGGATACACAGAATAAACTCTTCCGATTGTTTAAGTCCAATAATTTTATACTTGGATGGCCCTCAACGTCAGCTCCTCTTTTTCTTATAACAATATAAAGTAATAGGGGTTATTAGGTATGCACACAGACACACACACACACACACACACACACACACACACACACACATACACATACACACACACACGCGCGCGCGACAAACATGTTACTATGTTTGTCGTTATATTACACGTTATATTACACGTAATTTGTGGATCAATAATGGCCTCTAGTTAGATATCCCAAAGCGTTTCTAAAACGTGATCCGATGGAAGACATCCTGAGGCTTAGGCAAATACATTATGGATGTAGCGCCCCAACAACGAACCGGCAGTTCAGGCATTAGCCTTTAACTATGTCTTTATGACAAAGGTCAGGCCACCTTTTGTTCTCAGAACTGCCATATTCACCGCATTTGACCTCTTAGCAATTTCTCTTCCCCAAATTTAGAACTCACTCTGAAATGTGGACTGGTAGATATTTTGGGCTGACAGAAAGTATTAAATAAAATACCACACAAGAATTACGTACAACGCCTGAAAATGCCTTCCAGCATATGTTCTAAAACTAGAAAAATCGTTGTGAACTGTGTATGAACAGCGGAGGAAAAAATTTTAAAGAAAAAAATTCTAAGGAATTTGTAAACAAAGAAATACATTTACGTTAAAAAAATATTTCTTTTTCTTGTGCAGACGTTGTATATTTACTTATTGAACATTTAATTCTACTTAGCTCAGAAAATAGTTTCAACACAAAAATATTTTTAACCCTTCGTAAACAGAAAAATGAAATAATATTACAAGTTAGTCTGTCATCAAAGAAATGAAGACCTCTCTACTGTTCCCACAGTGATAATAAGCCCATAGTTATTTGTATTAAATGCAAACCACAGCAGAGATATAGTTGTCAGTCTAACTTGCATAGCAGCACATGCGATTACAACATGAATTAGTTAGTAGTGCATTACACAGCAACTTGTTGATAACTTGAACTCTAAAAATGTACGTAATAGACATTTGGATTAATCTCAGTATAAGAATTTAACAACATGGTTACAGCAAAGTCTTAACATTTTTTAGAGGTTAAACTAATTTATCTCGGTATAGGAAGTTAACAATATGGTTACAACAAAGACAAGTTCCTGTCATACGAGGCGAAGACCACGAAAATGAAGGGTCCACATCTTCTTGGTTAATAAAGCGTTGAGAGCACTTGGAGTGAACCATAAATCGCAACAAGTAATAACCCAAGGGATTAAATTAGACTAAATCATGGGTTTTCTATTAGTTTTATTCACTCGAGTTCCTGGAGTTTATTCCTGGTCGTTCGAGCGGTATGAGATATTGCGTTGACTTGCTGCAGAAGACTTCGCTGTCTGTTAAACCAACACCAGCTATTTCTGTTAAATAATACCGGTTAATTTTGCCGCGCAATGGCACAAATCCGCTCCAAGTGATTGGGATACAGGTTGGCATCGATTGTTCGAACGTCCCGAAATTAGATTAACTAATAATAATCTTCTATATTTTTTTTTTCTCGCGGGGGATAATTCCGTACTAGATATGAATAGAAACCTAATGAAAATTTCTTTCTCTGTTAACTTAATCTATCGCAGGGAGAAATTATTGCTAATATAGACTTAAGACTGTAAGTGCTATAACCAAAATAACCCCCACACATACGTATATATATATATATATATATATATATATATATATATATATATATATATATATATATATATATATATATATATATATATATATATATATATATATATATATACTAGTAGCTAAGCCCGGTTTCACCCAGTCGGTTTGTGTGATATGACTGTAAAACATGCTCTGTGTAAGCATTCGACTTGTTTGGGCATACTTATGTTAAAAACAATTTTAGAATGACTTTTTTTTGTCAAAACGCTAAAAATAATTGACCAACAAGAAAAAAACCAACCAAGATTCAACCAAATCAAAAATAAACCCAAATACTAAGCGAAGAAAGATGAGCCATTCGACTTCCATTGCGCGTGCACACGCACACACGCACACAAACACACACACACGCACACATTCACATACCCCTCCTTTTACATACACACACATATATTCACACAGAGTTGAAACGCTGTGTGATTTATTTTTTCAGCGTACAATTTTCATCATCCCACTACCAAGTATGACATCACCCCTTCCTTCCTTATTCATCTATCACCCATTCCTTTCTCAATCATAAACACAAGAGTATTATTATAGTAGGTTATTCGGTATCCATGGGAGCTATGAGAAAAATACAAAGCCTAGCAACACCATTGGATCATTCTACACATTTGTGTAATTTTTCGCGCAATTCCACAATGGAAATCAAATTTCGTATTTTTCTAAAGCCAAGAGCCTGAAGTGACTAGATATATATATATAATAGAACTTTTGATTATGTATATCAGAAAAAATATTTTGTCGAAACAATTTGTTGGCCTTTTATTGTTTTTATAATTATTTATGTTATATAATATTATGTTATGTTATATATTATATTCATAATATTTAATGTAAAATTGTAATATAAATAAATTATTGGAATGTCAATTGAATATCTCTATATTTAATTATCTTTATAATTGAATTATACCAATATTAATATGACGTACCAGTGAATGGTGTGTTTAACACACCATTTGAAGGATTTCTTTTCCTCAGTTTGTTACTTCCTGTATATATATATATATATATATATATATATATATATATATATATATATATATATATATATATATATGCATATATATATATATATATATATATATATATATATATATATATATATATATATATATATATATGCATATATATGTGTATATAAATGTACAGGGTTGGACAAAACAATGGAAACACCTAGCATCATAGCATCATAATTTTGAAATATTTATAAAACCGTCAAAAGCTTGTATATTTTTATGTTTATTATTAGTGTTGCTTAATATGTTTTGCTAAAATTGCTGTTTCTTTTCAGATATCATCAGAAAAAGGTAATTAAAATTCATTAATATGACAGTCCTATGGCACTTTCAAAGAGGTCAAATTGTTGGTGCACGTATAGCAGGCACTAGCGCAACGAAAACAGATGAAATGTTTGGTGTATCAAGAAGTACTGACTCGAAAGTAATGACAGCGTTTGAGAGATCTGAAGTCAATTTCCACCAATGTCGAGTTCGCCTTTCCTCCTTTCGAGGCCGATAATATAAGTACCAGCTGAACACTGGAGTCGAAGTAATTGACTCGTCGCCTTCCCAAAATTGCTGCCCTTGTGGCAAAATTTGAAAGCATTATTATCATTATTATTATTAGTAGTAGTAGTAGTAGTAGTAGTAGTAGTAGTAGTAGTAGTAGTAGTAGTAGTAGTAGTAGTAGTAGTAGTAGTAGTAGTAGTAGTAGTAGCAGCAGTAACTTTATGCTATTTATTTTATGATTCAAAATATTTCCATGTCATTTTCATTTATACAAAAAGGAAAAGTCATTTTCTTAAGCATATGTAACACGGCAAAAAATTTGTGCGACTCGCAATTGTATATATATATATTAATATCTGCAGATAGATAGATAGATAGATAGATAGATAGATAGATAGATAGATAGATAGATAGATAGATAGATAGATAGATAGATACAGATATGTATACATATATATACATACATATATACATATACAAACATATATATATATATATATATATATATATATATATATATATATATATACATATACACACTCACACACATATATATATACATACATACATATATGTGCACTTAACACTTTGCTACTATATCTTAAGTAGCATCGCTATCATAAATAGTATTATACGACTCTGGCATTTCATAACAGGAATGCTGTACGGTAATTTTCTTATTTCTTTCACTTACGATTCAGCAATATTTTTTGCTTCAGTTTCCATTCTTCGAATTATTCTTCCAGCAAGTATTGCAATATTTCAGGGTTTTAGAAAATATGTGACATGAAATTAACAATTTGTTCGGAAATTTTGGTCTTGTCTCCAGGCATTGAATATTGCAGCAAATCTCCTTAGAAAGAATGAGCGATGTGCATGATTTTAGCAGGTTCTTCGACATTTCAAAGTTAATAACACATCATATCATATCAGTGTGTGTGTATGTATGTTTGTGTGTGTGTGTATGTATGAAAGTATGCTTGTATATATATATATATATATATATAGATATATATGTATATATGTATATATATATATATATATATATATATATATATATATATATATATATATATATATATCCATATATTTATATACTTATATACATATCTATTTATATTTATATATACATACACATACACACACGCACATATACCCAATTATTTTCACTCACTGTATATGTGTCTGTGTGTGTGTGTGTGTGTGTGTGTGTGTGTGTGCATGTATAATTAAAGCTGAATAAATATACTCTATATATAAATGAATACTTCCTAATATGGATGTATGTATTCTGCACGTGCATGAACGGATGAGCACGCATGTTTGAATGACTATGGAATAGATTTGAAGAATTCTTTTAGTAACTATTATGATGTAAAGTAGGTAGATGAATACGACGCCATTATATCAAATAAGTCATCTGATACTTGAGAAAAAAGCCAACTCACTTTAAAAAAAATTATCTGTAATAGACTATAACAGAAATAAAGTTAACATAAAAAAAGATTTCATGGTCAAAGAGAAGTAAATCTAGCTAAATAATATATATTTTTTTAGAATCTAAAAAAATCAGTCAATGTGATTAATCCAATATTGATTTTTAAATTAAAATATTTTGGAGACAAATAAAGGATATGTAATCAAGATAATTAAGAAATTATAAATTATAAATTACAAAGTAAAAATAAATTAGGTTACACTCAAATAGCAACCATCGAAACCTTAGATATACATTACGTTAACACTTAGTAGTAAGATTAAATAAATGAAGGGATTAAAACGAGCAAGCAGTCAACCATAATTTCGATGTCATCTATACAAAAATTACACAGAATTATAAGAGAAACATCAATAAAGTAGGAACCAAACTTACCATTGTACATATATGAAAAGGTTATATGAAATTAAAGCTAAACAAATTTATAATATCCTGGTATGTAGTTAAAGCTAAATCAAGTTAAAATAATATCCTAGTATGTAGTTAACTAACCTCTCCAAAGTAGATTTATACATATATATATATGTATGTATGTTTACATATACATATATATATATATGTATGTTTATATATATAGACATACATATATATGTATATATATATATATATACATATATATGTGTATATATATAATATATATGTATCTATGTATATATATACACACATATGTATGTATATATATATGTATGTATATACATATATACAGATATATATATGTATATATATACACATATATATATATGTATATGTATATACATATATATTTATATGTCTGTATATACATACATATATGTGTATGTATATATATATATACATATATATATGTATGTATATATAAACACACACACATATATATATATATGTATGTATATATGTATATATGTATATATGTATATATATATACATATATATATATATGTATGTATAATATGTATATATATGCATATATATACATATGTATATATATATATATATGTGTGTGTGTGTGTGTGTGTGTGTGTGTGTGTGTGTGTGTGTGTGTGAAAATACATATATTACATATACACATATCTAAAGAAATAGAAAAGAGAACAGGACGCAGAATAGATGATAGCCATATGATTCATATTAACTTTACAACGGTTAGAAATCAAGATCAGCAAGAATTTTTACCCTAGAAATGACCTAGCACTTCCAGCTACAGGAAAATCTAATTGCATCATAGCATCATTATAGGTGTAGTTCAAATACATAACAGACTTCGTTCTTCGCATAAACCTCTAATAATGAGCTGTAAGACGATGAACAGATCCTGGTTATAATTGATAACGGTTTATTTGCATTACATTTCAATGTATTTATGCTCTTCTGTATTGTGACGTAAAATTATGTGTTTATTATAAAGCTGCGTACATTTATATTTAATATTGTTGAGCACACTCGAACTTGGAAAAATGATTTCTGGGGTAACTATTCAGCTTATACACATTGTTATGACAATACACCAAGCTGGACTATGATCGAAATCATCGAACAGAGGTAGGTAATTCTGCGTCGTTATATTTCATCAGTTACAGACATTGAATTCATCGTTCATAACCCACTCACAAGTATTTTTTTAAATATACAAACAATTGCTAATTTAGCTGGAGTCTGCAAAGCATTAATAAGCTAGAATTAATTTCTTAAAGGCAAACTAAACAACGATGATTATAATTAAGATCCGTGCATTTGTATTTAACACACTCGTGTACTCGCAAACATGGAAAGACCTTCGCTGCAGTAATTGTTTTGGAAGAGAAATTGTCTTTGAGTGCAAATTACTATAATATTAAAGATTGCATGAAGTGAGAAAAAATGAAAATCATGTAATATTGGTTTCAAGTTTTGGCACAAGGAGGATGTGGTATATCAGTGACATCGATCCAAGTGCTTAACTGATACTTATTTTATCGATCTCGAAATAATGAAAGGTTAAATCAGCCTCGCCAGGATTTCAAATCAGAATCTAAAGACGGACGAAATGCTGCCAAGTATTTGCCCGACGCTATAACGATTCTGATAGCTCGTCGCCTTGGCAAATATAATATCACATTATATTCTGAGATATTTGATCTGCAGTATATGACTTACATGAGTACATTAATTGCTAATCTCTGAGTGAAGAGCGCTTTATTTGTAAATATATTTTTATCTCTGAGAGCTGAACACTCTGTAAATCATTTTGAATCTGTGAGTTGAGTATTCTGTATATTTATTGTTAAAATCTGAGTGTAGAATACTGCATTATTAAGAGAGAAAGTATATAAATTTTACAAATAGAGAGAAAGTATATAAATTTTGGTTCAGCAGTTTAAGAAAATTTACTATATCATTGTCCACATTAGACATCAGTGTAAATTCATCTTACTTCGTCTTGTGAAGTGTTCTGCCGCCAACTTAAGAAGGATATTTGCAAGTATACATTTGTGCATTTGTGAACACTAGAAACACAGTATACTTATGGTATATACAATACAGCGAATGATGTTATGTTATTTGAATATGTATAAAGTGACTTCTTCACTTCTGCTGATATAGATGTAATTATGTATATATATATATATGTGTGCGCGTGTGTGTGTGTGTGTGTGTGTGTGTGTGTGTGTGTGTGCGTGTGTGTGTGTGTGTGTGTGTGTGTTTGTGTGTGAGTGTGTCTGTCCTGTGTGTGTGTGTGTGTGTGTGTGTGTGTGTGTGTGTGTGTGTGTGTGTGTGTGTGTGTACGTATCTATGTATATATATTCTGTTCAATTCGTATTAAGAGGTCTAGTGTGCAATACGTAATCTTGCGAAGATTTATAATTCACATAAACTGTCCGATCAATAAAAGATGATATAACTGATGTCAGAGACGTTAATTCCAATGTTTGTCTTAATAACATGATTAAGTAAATGAATTATTTACATTATTAGCTGGTCATTATAGTGATACTGCTGCTTCTGTTGTATATATTATTTGCTTGTTTTAAAGCTGCAACGTTTAGTTTTTATTACATTATACACACATACACATAGACACACACACATACGTACACACAGAAGTAAAAATACACATTCACATGCATACACGCAAGCACTCACAGTTACCATTATTCTCCTAATATAGCCCCGTTATATTTGGCGTAGATTCCCCTCTTTCAGATTTTTTATTCTCGAAGAGTCCATCACAGTACTCGTTTGAATATCACGACCCGCCTAAATGTGGCGACCTAGAACAACCATTAGCACGGCAGACAAAAAGCTTAGCGGCATTTTGTCCGGCCTTATCTTCTGAGTTCAAATTCCGCTGAAGTCGACTTTGCCTTTCCTACTTTCGAGATCGATAAAATAAGTACCAGTTGAGTGCTGGGGCAGATGTAATCGACCAGGCCCCTCACCTTAATTTCGAAGCTTAATGTCTATAGTAAAAATGACTATTATTAATATTCCGCCGAAGTCGACTTTGTCTTTCATACTTTGGCGTCCGATGAAATATTTCCAGTTGATCACTGGAGTCAACCACTCCCCCGAAATTGCTGGCCCTGTGTCAAAATCTGAAATTAATATTACAGCTTGGCTCCTAAAGTCTTTTTTAATATTTAAGCAAACAGGCGTGGTGGTGCGGTAAGAAGTTTGCCTCCCAATTATATTATTCTGGATTCAGTCCTACCGCTTGCCACCTTGGGCAAGTGTTTTCTACTATAGCCACGGACAGACCGGGGCCTTGTGAGTGAATTTGGTACACAGGAATTGAAAGAAGCCCGTGGTATATATATATGTAGGTGTGGGTGTGCGCGCCCATAACTTAGCACTTCAGCAAATGCACAAGAAAATTCCACAGAAGTTGTGTAAAATACTTTATTCATATTAATGTTAATATATTTAACCAGTTTCAGATTTGTGTGATTTTCAAAAGTGCAAAATTTCAGGAAAGTGAGGCTGTGTCGCAAATTGCATCAACCGGTACATTTTTCGACATCACTCCACATCTTCGAAATCACCCCTTTTAAATCGAACACATGTGAAAACGGTTACATGTATTAATATAATTAAATCTCGTCATACACTCCATGTGCGTTTTCAATTACCATTATTTCTATTGTATGTGTGTGCGTGTATGGCTGCGTCTAGGTGAGCATACATATACGTACATATGTATGAATGTACATGGAAATCAAAACATACACACAGATTCCAAAGTTTTGGTTGAAATGAGATACATTTAATAAATTTGAGTGCTATATACTTTTACGTGTGTGTGTGTGTGTGTGTGTGTGTGTGTGTGTGTGTGTGTGTGTGTGTGTGTGTGTGTGTGTGTGTGTGTGTGTGTGTGCGTGTGTGTGTGTGTGTGTGTGTGTGTGTGTGTGTGCGTGTGTGTGTGCGTGTAGGTGCTGACCAGTAATTTTCGTTTGGCTCAATCTACCTGCCGTAACGCGTTCGTTTGTAGCATCATCAAATATCACTTACATGAAATTATCTCGCTCCAGGCAACACTCCAGAGTTTGCTGGAGACAGAAAACCAAGATTTATCGTATTTACAGTTCAGAAACAAACCATCTTCTATTGTTCTTTAGGATATAATCGTCAGTGAATCTTTCGAGAATAGTCCGAGGAAATAATTTATCGACTATTATGAGAGAAGATCTTCCATAATGTCCACATTTCATCCTAAGATGGTATTGTTTGTTTCTTAATTTATTTACGTTGGCAACGCTTGCACATTTATGTCAATTAGTTGAGACTGCTCTATTTGTGTCCGAGTTCGTGTGACTTTAACTATCTACAAGTTATTATTCTTACAGCAGTGTTTCTATCTCTCTCTTTCTTTCTTTCTCTACCCCTCCCTTTATAGTTCATCCAATCAACGCCCACAAATGGGTATTCGTTCCATAAGGGCAGCACCTCGAGCTTCCGCTTTGCACTACTAAATTCGTAGCTTTTTCTTTCTACACGTACAGTGGTATGCTACTCTGGAATCGTTCCATGTTGTTCAGAAATTATGTATATCCAAACGACCACATGGCACTTTTGTTTGTTTTTTTTTCGATGCTGATTAGTTACTTGTAATATGCCACAAAAGTGGCGACAAGCCAAGTCGCAACTACTTTATTGATATTTCTTGTTGTCTCTTGTATTGCACTAATCCATAAGACTTGCACTTCACCGCTCAATAACCCTTGCATCGTACTTCCCATACCTTTTTTGGAACACTGCTTCGTAAACCTTAAGTTGCACAGTCTCATAATCCTCTAGTAGTCCTACCCCATAATCCTTATTCTGTAGTCTCACATAAGCCTTGTTTTCAAATACCCCATAATCCTTGTATCACATGTGAGCCCCTGCTCTATACCTTTTGCGTTCAGAGCCCCATAACTTTTGTGGTGTAGCGCTCCATAGACCTTGTATAGAACTAGTCTTTCACCCTTGTATTGCATTATCTTATATCCCATGTATTGCGGCACGAAATTATGAACAGGAGTGTTTGGCTATCTGTCCCACCCACCATTTATTATATATAACACATACGGTCCAATGGTCTCTACTTCGACTAACGGATAAGGTTAGTATACCTACTGGCCAGGAGATGTTTACAATTGCTTTTTTGTATGGAATAAGAAAAGACCCTGTGTTTATGAAATACAAAGATAAAGTTATATTTTTCTCGCAATTCGATAAGGGACTGGGGTATTAATGCGCTATTTTTATCATGTAGCTTTACCAGGCAGACTCCACCAGATTCTACATGCCAATGAAAGCCAAACAAACAGATAAGTACAGTTCTATATTTAAGAGATGAGAAATTATGCACATTATTTACATTTGATATATATTTGTCCTCATCTTGTTTGTTGTTAACGCAACGTTTCGGCTGATATACCTTCCAGCCTTCATCGGGTGTCTTCGGGAAATTTTGAACCTGGCTTCTCATTCCTAAGGTATTTTTCGATGTTGTTGTTGTTATTATTATTATTATTATTATTATTATTATTATTATTATTATTATTATTCAGGTCACTGCCTGGAATCGAACTCGGAATCTTGGGGTTAGTAGCCCAGTGGTTAAGAGCGCGGGCTACTAAACCCAAGATTCCGAGTTCGATTCCAGGCAGTGACCTGAATAATAATAATAATAATAATAATAATAATAATAATAATAATAATAATAATAATAATAACATTGAAAAATACCTTAGGAATGAGAACCGATGTTCGAAATTTCTCCAAGACACCTGATTTAGGCTGGAGGGTATATCAGCCGAAACGGTGTGTTAACAACAAACAAGATGATGACAAATATCCGTCAAATGTAAATTCTGTAAATAAACAAATAAGGTTTTCTCTCTTTCAGAATTCGAAACTATCATCCACCCTTTCACTTGGAGAATAAATGTGGATGAGTTATTTGCTGCTGGGAAAAAGAAAAGTTCCTGTACGCGATTTATTGCTATGTTCGTTGGTCTAGTTGCTGTGTATTAATCTTGTTACTAATGTCGACTTTAACACTTGTGTTTTCTGCCAATAAATTATGTTTTTCTCCTTGTAAAGCGTTAACATTTTGTTGTCTCATTAACTTGCCATTTTTTTCTATAAAGAGGAATCTTGTTTATTTTCTCTGCTGTTAAATTTCACTAATATTTTTTGTGTGTGAACATTATTTTCCGATCCCGAATAGCAGTCATATTATTAAGGTTGGATGTAAATGCAAAAATTAATGCTTGAAAAGTCTGTGAATCACTTCATGTATTGGAGAAGATAACCAGATACGCCATTGGTACTTTTTTTGGCGCACAGACTTCAAAGGAAATGCTCATATTTTCCCTTTATTTAAGCTCGTTAAAATTACAAATGCTGCTTCTCTATGCCGACACAGATAATAACAACAACAACAATAACGATAACTAAAATGATGATGATGATGATGAGGAGGAGGAGGAGGAGGATTTTTTTATTTGCCAGAGGGGCACAGATGATAGCGGACAGTACAAGAACATTTTAAAATTTGTGTGGAGGCTTATTTAAAGATGAGGGCAAAGAAACGGAAAAGGTGCTGAAATGAGATAAAAGCAGACATTGTATACTTACAGGTAAGCTCACCACCATCAATTCACTGCGGGAAAAGGTCAACGCTATCACTTCACCGTGAAGGAAGGGGAGTTCACCGTAAGGAAGTTCAGTACGAGGAAAGCTTACTGTGAAAATATATCCATAGTATCTCACCATTAATAATTAAAAACTATTTTATTGACAAAACAAAATGGTGATTTGATGACGGTCAATCTTCCCTGCAGCGAATTGATGACGGTGAAATTACCAGACATGATAGTATACAAAGTATGTGATGAAAGGAATGGTTCAGTCTTCTTGATACATAAGAGCTTCTACAAAGGAGTAATCAAGGAACTACACAGATCCAGCATTAACCTGACCCCGAAAAGTAGCATCCCTAGTCCAACTGCTCCCCCCACATTTTCAGGCGCATGCTTAGTCCAACTGCTCCTCCCCCATTTTCAGGCGCGTGCTTAGAGTATGTCCATTCACCTTAACCATTTTTGACACAGTCACCCACCTTTTCACAAATTCACTGGGAGATTGAGCCGTTCCCTCTCCTTTCTTTACTTTTCTTTCCAAATAGAACTTAAAAGAGCCGATGAGGACTTACATTGAATAATAATGAGACACAAGACCTAAAATATGGAGGAGAGCTCTACTTGGTTACATCGACTCCTACACCTGACTGGAACGTAATTTTGTCAACTCCGAAAGGATAAAGAGCAAAGTATACCTCGGCAGCATTTCGTAAACATCTAGAACAAATACTGTTGTGCATTTTGTTCTACGCGCTCTCGATTCTCATAGCTCGCTGGCTTAATAATGATGACAACAAAACAACAACAACGGCAACGACGACGACGACGATGATAATAGTAATAAATAAGCGAGTTCACAGAATCGCTAGCACACCGCTATGTTCTGAGTTCAAATTCCGCCGAGGTCGACTTTACCTTTCATCTTTTCGGGGTCGATAAATTAAGTACTAGATGAAGACTGGGTCGATGTAATCGACACAACCTCACCTACAAAACGGCTTCCCTTATGGCAAAATTTGAAATTATTATTATTTTTGCTGTTGTTGTTGTTGCTGCTGCTGTTGTTGTTGATATTATCATAAATATCTTTATAAACTTGAATATCTACAATTTTGTGTGAATATTTAAATTTTCTCCCTGTTTATTTGAATATGCAAACATCTCTTTTTTTTATCATTGAAACACACTTCAACGCCTCCGGTGATTCAACTTAAACATCTTCAAATAAGCGACTCTCTGTAACTATATATCATTCGTTAACATCTTCTAGCTGTTCGTACAGGCAAACGTTCCCCCTTCATACCCAAGAAAAATTGAAGCACCTACAGAACTCGAAATTCAGAACACTTTCCAGTACTGATAACAAACAAAAGATAAGCAACTGACATATTTACAAACTGCACTATTATGAAAACTGTAAAGTACAGCAAAGCTTCAAATGATATTGTGAAAATCAATGGTGTACATATTTTTTTCTGTCGTTATTGAAACAGAAAAATGTGAGTCCACCCCCCAAACCTACCACCACTCTCATTAATAATAGTAATAATTCATACTATTCGATTCCAACATCTACTGGCCGAATGGATGCAAATAGATTAAATAAATATTGACAGGGTTCCCTGTCAATATTTATTTATTCTATTTAAAGACATGTTTTAACTGCAGCTCCGCCAACCTCTGTCTTTCTCCTGTTATCCTCTCAACTCTCATGTACTCTCGTACATGTATGCATGTATATCTATGTGTGAAGGTCTTTGTATCCGTGTTTTCACCCCCACCCCCACCCCCGACTGTCGCTTGAGAAACGGTGTTGGTGTGTTAATGTCCCCCGTAACATTGGCGTTTCGGTGAAAAAGACCGATAAGTATCCGGGTTTGAAGAGATAAGTCCTGGGTTCGATTTGTTCGACTAAAATCCTGCAAGACAGTGTAGTAGCATGTCTGTAATCAAATAATGACTGAAACAATTAAAAGATATATATATATATATATATATATATATATATATATATATATATATATATATAATATATATATATATATTAACTGGGCCTCTTCCAGTTTCCTTCTATCAAATCCACTCACAAACTTTTGGTCGAGTCAAGGTACTCAGAAGCTTTCAGAAAACTAATTTACTTATTTAATGATTAGACAATTAATATTGTGTCGTGGGACACGAATATTCTCAACGTTGCAGCTTTATGTAAATGAACTGTGTATGTCGCATGTATTGCTTATTACACGTAATCTTCCGGTAACACCATCAAAGGTGATATTAGCGGCACCAGTTGAAGTTACATGCATAATGGAAGAATAATTACTACTTCGTTCGATAAATATGCATAGCTGCCACAATAGATCCTCCTGGGTGAATTTCACTGACGTGGCTAAATAGATATGGAGTTTAATCTGGTTGTTTCGTTACTCATTAATAACTGAAACGTTGTTCCTTTTTGATGCAGATGAGGTCTCCGAGTGATATAGCATTTCATTGTTTTATTCTTTAATTAGAAAGAAAGAAAGAAAGAAAGAAAGAAAGAAAGAAAGAAAGAAAGGAAGAAAAAAGAAAGGAAATATAGAAAAATGAAAGGAAAGATAGAAAAAAGAAAAGAACGGAAGGATGGAAGGATGGAAGGATGGAAGGGTGGAAGTGTCCGCTTCACTGGTGGAGTCGATAGAGGACGGTATCCTCACACTGGAGACCTTGTTTGTGGACTTGCAAATTAGCCTAATGGATGTCAATGCCTTTTTTGCTGAACTGCTAATTTTGGATGAAGATAGACAACAATAGGTGGTAGAAAGACTTACACACACATAGATAGATAGATAGATAGATAGATAGATAGATAGATAGATAGATAGATAGATAGATAGATAGATAGATCTATATATATATATATATATATATATATATATATATATATATATATATATATATATATATATATATATATATATATATATATATATATATATTATATATATATATATATATATATATATATATATATATATATATAAAACAAATAATAAATGAGTATATGCATATATACGTACAGGTATGTGCATACCTACGTCTACCTGTATATATAGGTGCATATCTGGGTAAAGGACATTGCAAACAAAACGTAGACAAGAAAATAATAATAACCAGATTACAGAAAACACACAAGCCACATAGAGAACATTTTCCTTCATCAGCTACCCCCGTTTTAACACCGGCGTTTCGAATATATATATATATATATATATATATATAGTTACGGTATATTCTGTTAACGTAGTAGAGTACAGTATAAAGTTTGTCCACCTTCAGATTTCACCCTATACTATCCAGTAATAGTATTATACGTACTTCCAGGCTTGCATGTAGGAATTTGTCGTTTGTGAATAGATAACTAAAAAAAATCTGGAGTCATCAACAAGGAGTATGGTTGGATATTTATTTTTCAATCGATACATTTCTTTCTACGCACGCCTCGAGAATTATGTTACGTAGAAACAACTGTAGTGATTGATAAGTAAATGCCCTACCGTACTCCGTCTTGTTGACTCCAAATGTTTTGAATTATATATATATATATATATATATATATATATATATATATATATATATACATATATATATATATGGGAGAATATACAAATAATAACAACAGACAAGGACAGGTGGTGTAAATAACAAAAGGATATATTAGTATGACGCTCGGGAATACGGAAAGTCTTTGACGTTTCGAGCTACACGGAGAAAAAAAATTGAATAGTGTTCACTGGTAGTTCTAATCAGTTTAATCTATTATTCTTTTATTTTCTAATAAAATAAATTTTACACTTTAGTTCATAGATCTAGTAAGACCTTTGTTAACCTGGGTGCGGAGATTTTTTTACAAACATTCTATGTTAACTTTTCTGGAGAACTTTCTCGCATTCGTTGTCAAGCAGATCAGAGGGTTTGGGGCTTTGTTTATTCCATATATGGGATCGGGGTGTGTTTAGGGTGGCGGTAGGGTTTGTTAATCAGTGTGAGAGTAAAAGTGTGTTGATGAAAGAAAGAGTCGAAAGAAAATAGTGAATGATGAAAACAAGCTACTTGATTGGGGGTGGAGTTGGGAGGTGGTGGGGTGTTAAAGGGATGTTTTGTGAAGCCATTTGAATAGTTAACCTTTGGTGAGAAATATAATGGTCAGATGTTTTTCCAGATTCTTCCTCTTAGTAATTTTCTATGTTTTAGGTGTGTGTCTGGGGTGGCGGTGTTAATGAGGTGTAATCGACATGTCTTTTGATAGAAATATTTGTTGATAGAAGTCTCTTTTTTCTAGCTCATATGTTTACTTCCCTACAGATAAGAAACAAAAGGTATTTATATATATATACATCTCTCTCTCTGTCTCTCTCTCTCTCCCTCTCTCTCTCTCTCTATCACTCCCTCTCTCTCTCTCTCTCTCTCTCTCTCTCTCTCTCTATCTCTCTCTCTCTCTCTCTCTCTCTCTCTCGGTGATGGTGGGTACGTGTTAAGAGGTGTGGGTGCATAAAAAAAACTATGCTATTTTAATCCCGAGCAACGCCTGGTATATAAATAAATATATATATATATATATATATATATATATATATATATATATATATATATATATATATAAAAGATAATAAGAGTGAAAAAACTACAGAAGGCTTGTGTTACATGGTTAAATTATATATTTAAATTATGTCAGAAAAATGTTAGAAAAATGTTAGAAAATCTTTTTGGTATATAAACATTGTAATTTGAGAAATAACCGGTTTCGTGTTGTCTTCAAATTTCTCTACTTCATTGTATATATATATATATAAATATATACATATATACATACATTTATTATATGTACACACACACGCACCCTCACACACACACAGAGACACCATATATATATATATATATATATATATATATATATATTCGAAACGCCAGTGCTATAATGGTGGCAGCTGATGAAGGAAATGTTCTCTATGTCGCCTGTGTGTTTTCTGTACCTTGTTTATTATATTGTCCATGTCTTTTGCAACATCATGTACCCAGATATGCATCTATATATACATGTAGATGAAGGTATGTGCATACATGTACATATATATGCATATACTCATATATTATATATATATATATATATGTGTGTGTGTGTGTGTGTGTGTGTGTGTGTGTGTGTGTGTGTGTGTGTATATACACGCATATCTATATGTGCGTACTTGATTTTGAAGTTTGTATAAAATTCCTGAATCTAGATTTGTTTACACACACACACACACACACACACATATATATATATATATATATATATATATATATATATATATATATATATATATATATATGTATATGTGTGTGTGTGTATACATGTATGCATGTGTAACTAACTGTGTATATGTGTACTGATGCATGGACGGACAAGTGTACGTATAGATGTATGCATGCACACTTGGAAGAACGGATACAAATGCAGTTCTAAGAACTTTCGAACTGTAATTTTTATTTCTCTCCCCTCCTATATTTCCGTCTCCCCAATCCCCCCTTTCTCTCTCTCTTTCTCTCTCTCTCTCTCTCTCTCTCTCTCTCTCTTACGTTTTTCCTCTCTTTTTTCTGTCCGTATTCTTCTCTAAAATATGTTGTCTTCGTTAATCTGTAGGAATCAGGAGAATTAAAAGATAAGGCTATGGGAAATCGGTTTATAAGACATTCATAAACTTTTCTATTCTGCTTCATTACCCCTGAGGGTGATATCCAATGATATCATCGTTTTAATGATAACAGTGTCGGATAGGGAAACAAGTTTCAAGTTTCTATGGTTTAACTGGTATTTTATCGAACAACGAAAGGATGAAATGTAAAGTCGACTTCAGTGGAATTTGAACTCAGACCGTGATGGACGAAATGCCACTAAATATGTTGCTCAGTGCACTAACGAGTCTGTCAGTTTGCCGCCTTAATAATAATAATAATAATAATAATAATAATAATAATAATAATAGTAGTAGTAGTACACACAGTAGGGACAAGCAAGGACAGACAAACGGATTAAGTTAATTACATCGACCCCAGTGCGTAACTGGTACTTAATTAATCGACACCGAAGGATGAAAGGTAAAATCGAACTCGGCGGAATTTGAACTCAGAACGTAACGGCAGACGAAATACCGCTAAGTATTTCGCCCGGCGTTCTAAGGTTTCTGCCCACGCGCCGCCTTACCAGATATATTTTTTAAACAAGCTAATCATTCGCTAATCGCGACGTCAGCGCCTGCTCTGGCACTGTTACTCTATATATCGCTGCTATCTCTAGCGGTCGAGCATTGACAAAACCAAGGAAGATCGAAACCACGTGATCTAGTGGTTTTAGCTCTGGGGGTGGCTGGGATTTATCTCCCCCCATGGATATAAACAAGAGTGCATTTTGCACCAAAGGCCAATATGAGAACTTCTGCTGCAGTATAATTTGGTGTAACAGAGCATCCACGCTTAAGTGGGGACAAATATTACCTCTCGGGTTTAATACAGCCTCTGTCGCTAATATACATATTTTTAAAATGGTTACTTCGTCCATCTCCAGACCTTTTGTTACTACTTCTAAGTTCATATCTCTGCTTATATGTTTCAATTATATTTATGTTCATATCACCCTTTTTTTCTGTTCGTATTTTGTAATGTTGGCATAACTTTCAGTTTAGCAGATTTTCTAGAGACATTTTAAATTTACATTTTTGTATTGTTTTCAAAATTAAATTCTGCTGTGTTTCATTCTCTTTTTACAACGCCTGTTACTCCAGCTTCTGTTTTCTAAATAAACTTCTTGTAGACAGAAAACAGTTTCTTGTGTGTTTGTTTCTTTTTTTTTTTCGTAATTTTGTATTTATTTGTTTTCGCTTTCCATTGTTTTTAGTAAATATTTTTTGCAGTCGTTCTGTGAATATTAAATAATAGTTTTCAAGCTACATGAGGCCACAACATGGAGTGTTAGCTATAATCTTTGTGAATGAAATTTTGAATTTTTTCTCCTTCTTTCGAGATGCGGCCATTAACTTTCTTGTTTAGCTTCTTGCTAATTTATTTCACACCCACTCCAGAAAAATTTGAGCTATAACTTAAATAAATAACACCAAAGAATGTGATAGAGTGGGAATTTAGACATTACTAAATAAAAACCTAGAATAGATGATAAAGCATATAATACTCGTCACAGGTATCCACAACCACCGGGTGGCACAGAAAGAATATTTTTTATTTTGTTTTATATATGTATATATGTATGCGTGCGCGCAGGTGTGTATGTCTCTGTGTGTGTTTGTGTAATATATATATATATATATATATATATATATATATGTAATATAACCGCACGTAGACTGTTAGCGATTTTTCCTTATTTTTCCTTCTTCCTCTTTGAACTTTCTCTTTCCGACGAAGAGCTATGCTCGAAACGTTAACAACGTCAACATCATTTCACCATGCGTCGAATTAATGTATTTCTTGTGCACATCCTCACCTTCGGAATTCTGTTTGTAAATCACACCGTTATATTGGAAGAAGATGTTACCAACTATAATGGTTAGTAACTCTCGTATGTTCGAAGGTGTGAGGCTGAAGAACTGGAGGTTGATGGACGGGGAGGTTGATGGATGGGAATTCACAGAGCACATCAAAGAAACAGAGCTGAACAGGGTCGACTTTAGAATCTCTGAGGCCATCCTCATACACCAAAAGAAACCTAAGATCAACAACAGAAGAGAGTTACAGGAAGCGAGCCGTTGCTATAGCAACACCTTTCCGCGCATGTCCATCCCACACACGGTCTCACACGTGCACATCGGCAACCTTAGTTAATTTCTTGAAAATGGGGTCATTATCCCGCAATATTTAATAGAAGGTAAGTCTACATTAATTCATATATTTGTTTTCTTGTGATTTGCCTTGCATATACTTTGCATTGTTCTGGCCTTTATATATATACATATATAGCTTCTTTCAGTTTCCACCAACAGAAGATCCACTCACAAAGCTTTGGTCGGCCCGAGGCTATAGTAGAAGACATTTACACAAGTCGTCACGCAATAGGACCGAACCCGGAACCATGTGGTTGGCAAGCAAACGTCTTATCACACAGCCACACCTGCACTTATGTCGACTCTTTTATAAGTTATATAGTCTGTAGACACACGTAGGCTATCCGACATGTAGATACATGTTTAAACCATGTAACCTCCCGACATGAAGTTACGCCATTCATGTAGACATGAATTCAAGCTATATAACATGTAGACATAAGTATAAGCTGTCTAACATGTTAGCATAAGCTTATGCTTTATAACATGAGGATATGGAGTGAAGGTATATAATGTGTGACCGTTAATATGCCACTAAACCACATACACACCACTATTTACTCCAATGAATCAAAACCATTAGAACATTTTTGAAGAATTTCAAGAAACATCTTTTGAGAAAGATCTGAAAACTTTTGGCATTTATTCTGATTATCTTTCAATATATTTTCTGTTGACAATGTCCGTGTTTACCATCATTAACCAAAAGTTCCATTATTTAAAAATGTCATTTCGTATTCTTCAGTTCTTTTACCTTTTATTTTTCATTTATTTTTCATAACTTTTTTAGTTATTCTTCGTTGTATTTCATCATACCTTTCATTCCTTTATTTTTTTCTTCGTTACATTATTCCTTTGTCCCTTTCTTTCTTTCTTGTTTCAGATATCTATTTCTTTTTCTTTTTTATTATATATTTATTTTTCTATATATTTCCTTTATCTTTCGTCTGTTCTTTCCAACTTTCCATCTTCTGTTAGTATCTTTCCAGCCCCATTAAACTCTTTCATATTTCTTTCTTTCTCCTCCTCCTCCCTTTCTACTTTGTCTTCCATTTTTCTTCCTCTCATCATCATCATCATCATCATCATCCATCCATCCATATTATCACCAAAAGTACTACCAACACCAATACATATACAAATTTTTATATTTATTTAGTTATTTATCCATTTATTTATTTATTTCAGTGACCCACGAATCGTTAACTTAACCAATTCAATAGACTTGTCCATTGAAATCAATTTCTAAAGATTTTACAAAGAGGCCGTTCTAACATTCTATTGATTTGCCATTTAAAGTTCAGCCTCTAAAATACATCACATGCGACTCATCGAAATTCCTTGCGATCTGTTCCACAATACTAGACATTACAATCAACTCCGCAAAACTTAAACATCATGCAGCCATATACATACAGGTATATACACACAAACATGTGTGTGTGCGTACGTACATAAATAAGAAAATATTCATATATATATATATGTATGTATGTATGTACGTGTTTGTGTGTATTATATATATATATATATATATATATATATATATATTTATATACATACATACATACATACATACATACATACATACATACATACATACGTACATACATACATTATGGGTATATGCATACATATACATACATACGTATAATATATATACACACATACATATATAACCATTAATATCATATATATACATAATACGCATATATAATATTATATATATATATATATATATATATACAAATATATACCACATATCATATATATATATTTATATATATATATATATATATATATATATATATATATATATATATATATATATATATATATATATATATATATATACATACATACATACATACATACATATACACACATACATATATACGCATATATTATATATTATATATATATATATATATATATACATATATATGTACACGTATACCATATATCATATATAATTATATGCACACATATATACATATGTGTGTGTGCTTTAAGTTTTATTATGCATATACACGCACACGTACATGCATATATGCAAGTACAATGTGTGAGTGTGTAAATGCAGTAAAAAACGACGAGGTGACTCTGGAGGTGAATGATGCATTTGTAACTTACTATGTGAATGTTAAATTCATTAAGAGAAAAGAACTCTGAGCAGACAAAATATCAGTCCTCGACATTACAGTATTATCTCCCTTCAAATCACACGACAATTACATACTCCCGAGCATTTAATTCATTATCAGCTGATAGGCTCTCCAAGCTAAAAGAATACACGTGACATCACATTGATCTTAGAGGTTTCACATTACATTTGTCTCACTTCAAGTGAGATTAATGATGTCAAAATGAGTTTAGCAACTTCAGAGTGTGATTAATGATTTCAAAGTGAAATTATCTACATCAGAGGGACATTAGGCACGTCAAAGTGAGGTTAACGTTGGCAAGGAAATGTTAGCAACGTCAAAGTAAGTTTTTTTTAAATGATAGTGAGATTAATGACATCAAAGTAGTGTTAGCAACGTCAAAATGAGATTAGCCGTGTTAAAGTGGTGTTAGAAATGCCAATAGGAGATTAGTGACGTCAAAGTGAGCTTAATGATGTTAACGTGAGATTAACAGCATCTTTATCGTGGAAGAGCCATTCAATAACAAAGTATGTAAGATTACCTGAAATAAATTTAAATTCAAACACCTCTGTGTCCTTATGAATGACTCACGTGTGATAAAACGTTGGTTCCGTTTTATCACACGTTCTCGGATCAAGTCATTTTGCCTTGTCACACAACTCTATCTCGTAATTTAGTAACACTATTTCCCTTAAACCAAATCTGACTTCATCCATATTTTCCATAACAAATTTTCTTTTATGATGAGTCATTGTAATGCCACTACACAACATGGGCTCTGACTAAAACACTGGAAAGAAAAACTAGATGGAACATACACAAAACGTCTGAAAGCAGCATTTAACTTCAAATGACCGTCCCATATAACAAAGGAAGATTTTTATTTGTTTTTGGCAATCTTCCATTTGTTACCTCCACCGTAAAGGAACGAAGACTGAGATACATTGGACATTGCATTTATAGCAATGATGAATTAGTGAGTCACATAGTGATGCGAGAACCAACACACGGAAAATGACATAGAGGTCATACTTCCAACTGGTTGAAGATGCTGGTATACTGAAGAACGACCAAACAAGAGCAATGCACGACAGTTAATTCTGGAGACACGTTACTGAAGGTGTTAATATACAGACAACGCGGTATGGTAGTAATTCCGTGTTAAGCTACATCAACTGAACGTGGAACTATACTACGAATGGGGTTCAACACTGCTCATGTTCAGATCTCAGGTTAGAGCATCTGAAACATTTTAATTGATGCATTCTCACCAACTCTTTCCCATAAACCTTTCCTATGCCAGCCCCTCAAAAATTTCTTACAAGCGCTAAATTACCTTCCACAATTCCTACACCAACAGCCAAAATGTGTGACCGCCCCAATTTCGGGACCTGCATCAACCGTATTGGAAATACAGCACAAAAACTCAAATCAGGACAAACTTTCACTGTAAAAAAACACTTTACATATTCTTCAAGGAATTTAATATACGCTATCAAATGTTAAGGGTGTAATGGATATTACATACATCAAACAAAGCTTGCTCTAAGAAATAGATTGACCATTCACCGACAGCAAATATGAGACCCCAGTACCAGATAGATTCCACTGAGTGTTCACATAGACATATGTGCAAAAAATAGTCCCCCAAATTCCAGGTCTTCCCAATCTATCTATGCTCAGCGAATAACACAGATGCAGCACGGTTAAGGAAAGAAAATATTTTCATACCAAAGTAGAAACTAAGTCTTAACAAACTGTAACAGAGTACGTACACAAATAGCTACTCACACACAAAACTCATTCTCCCACTTATCATGAGGAACTTACACAGCCTAAACTTTAACCA
>NC_142945.1:41943713-41963713 GCF_046866305.1 Octopus bimaculoides | reverse complement strand
ATTTGGTAGGATAAAAACAAAAAACAAAATCAAGAGATTTGGTGAATAAAATTTGAAGATAATCAACAAAACTTCAATAGGTTATAGCAGTACGTAGGTTTCGTACAAACTCCATTTATTCATGTAGTGAGAACATCACAGAATGTACAATGAAAATGTACTCCTCAGCTGCATAACCATTTTCTGTGGAACAGCAGCATAGTATGGTTTGTTTTCTTCTCTTACTCTTGTTTTTTGCAAACATCTTCAAAATGACTTTCTATAACGAAATTCCATTATGCAGCAGAGGAGTACATTTTCATTGTACATTCTGTGGTGTTCTCACTACATGAATAAATGGAGCTTGTACGAAACGTACGTACTGCTATAACCTATTGAAGTTTTGTTGCTTATCTTCAAATTTACATACATATATATATGTATGTGTGTGTGTGTGTGTGCGAGTGTATATATGGATGGATGGACGTTTGTGTATGCATTCGTGTGTGTACAGATATACATATTTATGTATATATATGCATACATATGAATAGATCGAAGTGTTTGTGTCTCACTGCCTCACAACAAGTTTTGATTTAAATTCCCGTGACCTAGCATCTTATTAAAGGGAATTCCAATAAAAATCAGTATCGGATTTAAAAAATACTACAGGGGGAGATTTGATGCACAAAACTCCTCAGCACGTCCGCAGTTCACAAGGTAAAAACAGTAAAATAATGCCCGCGCGCGCACACACACACGCACACGACCGCACACACATAATTTATGATTATATATATGGAGAGAGAGGGGGAAGACACACACATACACACACACACACACACATATATACATATATATATATATATATATATATGTTAAAGTCTGTCATACCGGCCATGACGAAGGGAAATAGCCCTGAAACTCGAGTCGCCTTTATATATTTATATTTATATATTTGATCCTTTATATTGAACACTCAATATTTCATCTACATTCAATACTTTCTTTCATGGTGCCATCCATTTTTATTTTATTTTATTTTATATTATATATTGTATATTATATTATATATTCCATATTCTATACCCCACATCGGTTCTGCAGGAATATAAATAAAACATAAAAAACAGACAGTGTTGGAACTCTTTTAAACAAAATAATATATTCCTCTATACACAATCAAACAAAAAAACCACCTTTTTTGTATTTATTTTTACTCGCATATATATATATATATATATATATATATATATATATATAAATGGACGCACATACACACACACAAAACACACACACATATATGTGTGTATATATATATATATATATATATATATATATATATATATATATATATATATATATATATATATATATATATATATATATATATATATATATGTATGTATGAATACAGACATTTGTATATAGTTGAATGCTTAAATAAACTTACCATTTCAAAGTTGCACGTCTTATTCTCGCTATGGAAATACAGACGTTAAAATTTTGGTCGGAAGCTATTACGTCTTACATTTATGTCGTCATTGTTTTCGTCATGTGTGTAATGGTATCAGGATGTGATTAGCAAATCAAGTAACAACCTAATGGCCAACCTAGAAATCCGGTCGATCCTATAAACGAAAATGAAATGTTTTCGATGTGGAACAAATCTAAAACGGCCTGCGAAGGTAAATTTCCCAAAGGCTGCATCAATGACTTCAAACAGAGGTCACTGTAACGCTTATATGAAAGATATATCGACAAAATCCTCAATTGAATCGCAATACATTCGAAACCTTCAATATCAGATTTATTATCTGGAAATGGAGTCGCGATATCTGCGAAAGTTACTTGCCGATCAGAAAGTACCAGAAAGGCCATGTAAAATAAGTGATGATTGTGCACAAGATTTACCTCAATGTGTAAGAACTAAATCTAATAAACAATATATCTGCGAACATGATGACGGTGATATGTTAAAGAAACTTAACAACATGAGAATGGATACTGACATTGAAATCCATCGCCTGAAACAGAAATTGGCTGAGAAAGACGAAAAATTGGCAGACATGGAAAAAAAAATGGAAGAACTGAAGTTAACCGCTTCGAAACACGTTCACAATTTGAAATCGATCGAAGACAATTACAAATGCTCTCAAACTCTCATAGAAAAGATGGTGACAGAAAAAAATGAACAAGACCGGGTCAAAAGTGAATTATTTGATGCAAATGAAAGATTGCAACACTTGGAATCCAGCAAGAAGCTACTTAGTGAAAGCAATGAAAGGTTACGTATAGAAAGTTCCAATTATATACGGGAAATATCAGATTTAAAGAATCGTTTGGACATGTGTTGGAGTGAAGTTGATACCAAGAACAAAAGGCTAGAGCAATGCTTGAGTGAACTTCAAGAGATGGCCAATATAAAAAGCGAAAAAGAATTATATGCTAGACGAATATCGGAATGCATGGATCAAGTTGCAAAGTTACAGAGTCAGAATAATGAACTGGAAAATATTTTAAAAATGGCAAATGCAAGGAATGTAGACATGGAAACTAGGAACAGGGGTATGTTGAAGGAGAAGGAAATGTTAAATGAAGACAAGAGGTTATTATTAAATAGAATGGCAGAGGAAGAAAAGAAAATAGAAAGATTAAAAGAAGCGAATTACGAACTGCATAAAAATCAATCGAATTTAGACAAAAAACTGAAAAGTGTTGAAGAATTGAAGGATTTACAGAACACATTGCACAAACAGAAGTGGGAAGAATTTGGTTTGCTGGCTAATTCCATGCACTCTTTATCCCAAACAATGTCAGCACAGACATAGAATAGCTAGATCTGCACATTAAAAAATATATACGCTAAGGAATTTGAAGTCTACTACACTGAAATAACTAAGAATCTATAAGAAGAATAATTAAACAAATAAAATTTCATAAAAAAAGATATTAGAAGACATATTTTTTATATAATATACAGTAGTCTCTGGGAGGTAATTAATTATTTCATTCCTGTGATTCCAATATGAATAGGCAGCAGGTGAATTCTTGGAAGATGGTACTATGTGTACATTGCGGTAAATATCTATACACACAAGCATCAGCACAAACACACAGATGCACAATATATATCAATATACATATACACGCATATATATATATTTATACACGTGTGTCTTTCATTTGCCATATGTATATATATATATATATATATATATATATATATATATATATATATATATATATATATATATATATATATATACATACATACATACATACATACATACATACATACATACATACGAGGGATGCTGAAAAGTTCCTGGCTTTAGGTAAAAGAAAATTACAAGAGGAGCAGTTAAAAGGTAATCATTTTATTCAACATATTCCCCTCTCAGATTCACACGCGTATTGCAGCTGTCCCTCAGTTTTTCAAAGCCCTGTAAAAGAACTCGAAAGGTTGGGCCTCCAACAAGGCTGTTCGCGATACCCCCTGAGAGCCAGGAAATTTTCAGTACCCCCTCTTATATTATATGTAGGTATATGTATGCATATATATATATATACATGCATACATTGGATTATCCCATAAATAATGCAGTTTTTTATACTTCTGTTTTACAAAATTAAGATAAACAAAGTCCATTTTTTAATCTAAATTATACTCTCCTTCATTTTCTGCAATGTTCTTCCATCTATCTGGTAGACTTGCAAGGCTCCTTCTCCAAAATTCACTTGTCCATGACGAAAAATACTTCTCCAGTACAGTTCTGACCTCGTCTACAGAATTCATATTTTTTCCTTCCAAATGAATTTGAAGACGGCGGAATAAGTGATATTCAGATGGGACAATGTCCGGCGAATATGAGTAATGGGGCATCGTTCCCATTCAAACTGATCCAGCGTTCCGAATCTTATCCTCACTGCACGTAGGCGAGCATTATCCTGATGGAAGAACACCTTTCCTCTTGAAACCAAAGATGGTCGCTTTTCTTCTAGCGCTGACTTAAGCCACTCAAGCTGATCGCAGTGAACCTCCTTCGTTATCGTTTGGTTTGGGTTTAAAATTTCAAAGTTGACTAAACCTTTCATATCCCACCAAACAGATAACAACACATTACGTTTGGTGAAGACCTTCTTTAACCAGGATAGCCGGTCTTTATCCTTTCCCTACCCACTGTCTTCGGCGCCTGAAATTTTTATAGAGAACTCATTTCTCGTCACCAGTCACATTATTCGGTCCAAAAAAGGTTCATTCGTGAGACATGACAGAAAAGCAGAGCAACCGTTCACTCTCTGCGCGTGATTAAACACGGAAAGTTTGTGAGGAACACATCGACCCAATTTGCTGACTATTCCAATGGCACGAAGACCTAACACAAGATTCTCTGTTAGTTCATCAAGAGTTACGATAGGATTACGTTCCACTAGGTTTTGCAGGCCGTCCTCGTTGAGTTCTACAGATCTTCCAGGAGGAGGCTCATCTTCTAGGCTGTAGTTTCCGTCTCGGAATTTCTGGACACTGGTTTACACTTATTGGCCAAATCCTCATATACTGCATTAATGTTCCTCGCACTTGCTGTTGCGTTGTTGTCTTTATTGAACTTATAAAGCAAAATAAGTCGAATAAGCACCTTCGTCATTTCCATCTTAGCTTTGAAAAAATAACTGCTAAAATCGAACTGCACTCTTCAAAATTTGCACTAAGAATAAGGCAAGGTTAAACGACTACCTGCTTTTATAACAAGTTGATGCAGGAAGTTTATCCCGTCCCCCACTGAGTTTTAGTTCATGTAATTGAAAAAGCCGCATTATTTATGGAATGACACAATATATATATATATATATATATATATATATATATATATATATATATATATATATATATATATATATATATACATATACATATACACAGACACTGATACACGTACGCACACATACACACACACACACACACACTCACATTTATATATATATATATTTACATGTTTATATGTATATTGTATATTTTCTTATATATATATATATATATATATATATATATATATATATATATATATATATATATATATATAAATACGCAACACACTTTTCGATGTTTGTTAATCCCATGACTTCCTCCGCAGTTTGATGAGTTTTGTTTTCATCCTACAGGTGTCCAAAAAATCCACTACCACCACCAAGCAAGCTTTGTGCAATTTCCGGTTTAGTCGACGACGACCCGACCATGCCAGAGGTTGTACTGGGTTATGTTACCAGCAAAGCTGTAGAATATTTACCACCTAAACTCACATAAACCAGGGAGAAATCAAGCACATTTATACTAGTTTGGCCTAATCTGCTACCTGGACATGCCAGAAGGCAAGCAATTGAAATGTTACATGAATGAACGTGCTTAGTGAACGTGCACATTGTTGCGCAAGGTTCTATAAAGGGATGACAACTTTCTGACAAGAAGGACCAAAGTGCATATATGTATATAAAGAGAAAAATTTTTGAAAGTGACATCAATGTTTTGACTTGCTCGCCTTTAACTATGTAATTCAACTAGAAAGCATTGAGCTACCCTACTGTGCTTAAGGTTAAATTGTTTCGACCAAAATTGAGGAAACATTTACACACATACATACACACACACACATACACACACATATGCACATACACACGAACGCACTCGTGCACTCACACACACGCTCGCATGCATGGGTACACACGCACACACACACACACACATACATACAGACATACATACATACATACATACATGCATATATATATATATGTATATATATATATATATATATATATATATATATATATATATATATATATATATATATTATGAAATCTCATGGCTCAGTGGTGAGAGCGTTACAATCTAAATATAGGATAAATTCGTTATAAGAATTTATCAAGTTGTTAGCGTGAAAAAACCTCATACGGGAAAAATTTATCAATTATTCCCTATAAATATATTTATTTATATTAAGGGCATTACTATACATAAATGCCTCACGCTAGGGGGGACTCATAAAGTCGAAACTAGCATAATAAACACATTTTACATATTTTAATTGTCAAAAGCTACCATAATAAACACACTTTGCATATTTAAATTGTAAATTTAACCAGAATATATTCAGTGCTGGATTTTATTCTGAAAAAACACGTGTACCGAGATGCAATTCAAAAAGGCCGCCTCGTACATAGACATATAGCTATAAACAATTTCTACGTACAATGCTGGATATATGGAGTGTTCGTCTGGTATGTTGATTTTTGTTTATTTCTGTGTGTCTTGACTATGCGTGTACTGAAGAGTAAAGAGTGCATATTTAGCACTGATTACGAAATCATGATATACCGCCAAGACTGATTTTAGGAGGTTCACTTCGAGAGTTGCATTCCCTCGCGTTCGGTAAAATGTGTTTATTATGGTAGTTTTGACTAAGAGTCCTTTGTAGCGTGAGGCATTCATGTATAGTAATGCCCTATATATATATATATACATGGAGTTTTTTTAGGTGCATATGTAGATAGACTAAAAGTTTCAATCGCCATTGATGCTGGGTTATAAGATTTTGGAAACTAAAAGATAAAATGTAATATTAACTAAGTATCCACTATATTTCTTCTCTACTTGCTTATATTACTTTATATATATATATATATATATATATATATATATATATATATATATATATATATATATATATATATATATATTATATATATATATACATAATCCACTGAAACGTGATAGAAAATTCAACAAAACAAGTACACCATCTGGTGGGAGATAGCTATTACTATTTAAAGGTCATAATATATGTATTAAAGCGCTGCTAATAGTTTCATTTGTTGAGAGAACTGAAACATATTCTTCAGGCGCAAAACACATATCATAATGAACTAAAAAATTGAATAAATAGGAGAAACGCAATGAAACGGAGAAGGCAGCATATAGAAAACGCAGACAGTAAACAACGGGAAACGAAACTGAGGTGTCAAAAGGTAAAAAGTGCTATCCTCCTTACACATGGTCGGTACCAAGAACCTGAATCCACCTGCAACTGTCACGACCCAGGATCCTGTCCACTTGACCAACGTTGTAAGATTAACTCTATTATATATAAGGCAGAGGTGAATGCAAAATCTATCATATATGAGACGGAAGTTGCCGCAACCCTAAAAAATAATAATACGAGTGCTTAGAAGGCCTATATTCGATTATGTGAAGGTGGATTTAAAAATCGCTATCCCAATCACATAGCCTCCTTCCGACATATGGACAAAAGCAAAGCTTCTAAGTTGTCTAGCTACGTATGGACTTTGAAAGATAACGAAACACTGCAGGTGAATAAATGGAAAGTAGTTGAGAAATTCATACCTAATGTGAATGGATCGAATAAATGTAGACTTTGTTTGGCTGAAAGAACGTAGATCCTGTTCAGATCTAAGAATCCTAACTCTCTATTGAGCTCCAGGTCAGAGATTTTCAGTATTTGCATGCATATATATAAGTATATCCTGAAGAATTGGAAAAATTTCGCCTATTCCTGACTGACTTGACATATTTCCAGCCTTATCATTTAAGGCCTAAGGAGTGTAGCTCTTTTACCCTTTTACTTTTTATTTTTTACCAATTAATTTTTGTGTTTTCGTTTTCCCCTTTTCCTTATCTGCTTGTTTTTTTTTACTTTTTACTTTCGCATTTTCTATATTGCTGTCTTCTCAGTCTTTTCGTGTTTCCTCTATATTATTCAACTTTTTAGTTTGTTATGATATGTGGTTTTTGCGCATGAAGAATTTATTTGAGTGTATTGTGCCCTTTAAATAAATAATATTTATGTCTCACCGGAGGGAGTGCATTCTTTGTTGAATTTTATATCACGGAACAATAAATTATATATATATATATATATATATATATATATATATATACACGCACGCACACGCACACGCCACACGCACACGCACGCGGGCACACACACACAAACACACACACACACATCCGGGTAGTTTCATCATTCATATTCTATGATTACGAATCAGTGAAAGGTCACCTAAACTATATACTATAAACACACATGCATACACACATATAGAAATACATACCTAAGTACATCTGGACATTCATACACACACACACACAAACATATATATATATGAATGTACAGACGTACTTAGGTTTCTATTTCTATATGTGTGTATGCATTTACATATCTGAATATATATGCATGTGTTTACAGTATACAGTTTAGGTGACCTTTAACTGAATCATAATCATAGAATATGAATAATGATGTCAAAGGTCAGGCAAAACAATTAATAATACTGCTTAAATATTTGGCAATGCATTTGTAGCGGATTATTT
Organism: Octopus bimaculoides; assembly: GCF_046866305.1. Classification (NCBI taxonomy): domain Eukaryota; kingdom Metazoa; phylum Mollusca; class Cephalopoda; order Octopoda; family Octopodidae; genus Octopus; species Octopus bimaculoides. The sequence continues at coordinate 41,955,348 of NC_142945.1, read as the reverse complement.
TGATAGACGATGCGTGATAAATGGCATAATTTGTATTATATATATATATGTGTGTGTGTGTGTGTGTGTGTGTGTGTGTGTGTATGTATGTAAGTATTGATGTATATATATATATATATATATATATATATATATATATATATATATATATATATATAAACATATAGAGAAAGGGAGACAGAAATGTACATACACAATGGACAAGCATTACCAGACATTTATATATGCATATATACTTTATATGTGTATTTATAAATCTCTCTCTCTCTCTATATATATATATATACTCATACACGTACACAGACATACACTAGGATGAGTTTTGTACAGTCCACAGGTGAAGGAAGCAGTCATACTACTAACCCGAAGACTAATATCACCCCTTCCACCTCCTTCAACTGTCTTCCGTTACTCATGGCTAGTTCTGCAATGTAGATCATTACTATATACCCATGAAGTTCATACCTCACTCAATATTAGAAAACAAGTTTGTTACTTGATTGGTTGTGTGTGATAGTTTGGCAGTTTTCGTGGGAGGACTAAGACAAAAAATATGCACCGTGGTGTGTTTTGATAAAATAATAGGTAGTAATATAAGGAGGAAGAAACAAGAAATGAGAGAGGAAAAGTAAGGCGAGAAATTTGGATAGAAAGAGAGCAAATGGAAAGCAAAATTTACGAATAGAAGACGGCTTATTTATTTAGCGGTAGTTAACTTTCGTGGGCGGAAGGGATATTTGGGGAAGGATTGTCTGACAGGGACAGGGAACAGAATAATGTGCGATGAATATAATGGATTTGAGCGAATTGTAATGAATTGTATCGCTTAAACTGTCTATAAATCACACTATATAACACGAATTTGTCTTTGAGTAGGAACTGTTATTTTCTATCTGCTTGCTCCTGGAAATTACGGAAAATGACTAATATTTCCTTCAAAATTTGCTTTCCTTATATATATTCTAGCCTCAAACAATCCCATTTTAGACTTGGTTATGATGCCCCCACCTACTCCTGCTCATCATCAGAGATGCACATATTGTCAGCTAGTAAGGGGCATGCTCAAATGGTTATGGTCAAACAACTGACAAGAAAATCTGTGGTATTGAACAGAATATTTGCTATAGCATTATCGCTACTTCAACAACTCAGCGCTGAATTTGTCTGTCTGAGATGTAATGGAAAATAAATCAGTTTAAAAATCATTGATGACCAAGTAACAATAGCAAAGTTTGAATGGAATAATAGTCATTGACTCGACAATTCATCAAGCTATGCTTCCAATTTCACATCGCAGTCTGTTGGCGAGTGGTTGAAAAAGATGTTAATGCGAAGGTTGTATATCAGGAAAATACGGTGTGCGCGGTAAAACTTCACATCTGAGCTCTTAAATAACAGTATTGGACAATTAATGACGTGGATGTGAGAGTTGTCGTCTTGAAGAAGCGCGCCGTGTCACCGGTCGGGTTGTTTCAGCAGGAGTGCCCATTAAGTGAAGGTGACCAACGACGGTATCATGAGAAGATTCCATCTACAGGGGTAATTATCATACTTAGTGAATTTTCACGGATCCCCGAGGTTGAACTCGTTCATCAGAAGCGTAAAAATAATTTCTATGCAATTCTTTTCTAGTAATAGCGTCTTCTCCATACATGACACAAGTGTTTCGAGCAATTTTGGTAACTTTAAAACTTTGACGGAAAGCAAAGAGAAACAGTTTTCGAAAATATTCATTATTTTCTACTTCATACTCCAACGTCATAATTCTGAAAAGTAATCGAATTTATTCGAATTTCAAAAGCAATATACAAACGTTGTACGAGAAAAACAGAACTTCAAAAATAACATAAAACACTTCGATAAAAATATTTTTTTGTGTTAATGTAGATAACATTAGCAGACACGAACGAATTTAAGTGACAACTCAATACCTACATCAACTGGAATACACAGAAATTGTGCATATGTATGTTGGTGCTTTCTAACTTTTAAAAAATATTATCTTCTTTGTCTTTAAACATTCAAAATGTCTTAATCTTGTTCAAGTTATTCTCCAGCGTAGAATAAAATCTATTGGTTTTCAACTGAACAAAACAGAAATAAGGCTTGACGACACATTTTCGCATATTTGATATCTGTCCCATTTGTTATCAAAACTGTGCTTATGCTTTTCCACCACCTTTATCTGGATAAACTAGTGTCTGTATATCTCACTGGGATGCTGAAGGTATTTGTGTTTTAGGTATGTCGCGATTTAAATATCGTAGACGTTAAACCAAATATTCTTTAGTTGTTAAAGCATTCAAATGTGAAAGTTCAGTACAATATTTGGGAACTTATATAAAGAAAAATATTAAAAAGTTATGAGATAGGATTTGCACAGTAACATGGTTAAAACTAGCCTCATAAGTTTTTCGTTTATCTGTAGGAGCCATGAGGAAGGTTTTTACGGTAGCTGGAGACCAATGTTTACTTAGAAAGAGTACTGCTGCTTATGGTAGAAATACAAGTTGAGTCTTTCCATGAAATCCTCTCTTTAAATGGTTTACACTGCTCTCCATCCCCTTTGGTGACGTTCTAATCCACAAGTTAAGGATCGGATTTTATACTCGGGGTTTAAATTGACCTCTGATTTGGGATATACCGACATATACGGTACGAATGGCTTCTAGCCAGTTCTTAGAAGATTCCCTTACATTTCGTGCAATTTATCATATTTTCGGTAAAAATAGATAAATATTGGTTTTTGAAAAGTGCAGACTAACACCAATGTCTTTCACAATTTCACAACTATTTCGGAGATAGACAGACAGACAGACAGACAGTTGTAATTGAATGTGGCGTAGGTTAAGATGTTTCAACTAAATTTCTTCCGACGAGTTAAGATATTTCTTAAAATTATTTGATACATCAGTACTCTCTTTCGTCCACGTCCTACGTACTTGTCCAAACTTTCAAAATTTAACCAATCAACGTAGGCATTTAGTTTTTAACTTCCTTATGTGACGAATTTTACATTAAAAAAATAAAAGTCGAGGAAACTAAATAAAATAAGACGACAACTACCAACTGTAATTTGTTTCCCAGATTTGTTTACCAGCAAAATCAAAATTATAATTAGCAAAAAAAAATAAAAAAACAAAAAGACAAAACAAAAACATATCTCTTGTACGAATAATATGTATATGCAAGAATATAGGAATAAATAAATACAATATATATATATATATGCGTGTGTGTGGACGTGTTTGTATATATGCATACTGTACACAGAGACATAGAAATATATACATATATGTGTATATATATATATATATATATATATATATATATATATATATATATATATATATATATATATATATGCATATATGTATGTGTGAAAGAGTGTTCAGTGTACATCCATATACAGAGGCAAAACATCTTGTGAGAAGTAGGAGTCTACGTTAGATAGGTACGTACATAGACAGATAAATATACAAGTAATTGAGAGAGAGAGAGAGAGAGAGAGAGAGAGAGAGAGAGAGAGATGGAGAGACAGAAATAGAAAGAGAGAGACAGAGAGACAGAGAGGCTTATACTTGATATGTACATATCTGTGTGATACATGTTTAGGAAAAAAAATTGTGTAAGTATATGCCTGTTTGTGTCCGCGTGTGCATGTGTGTGTATGTGTGTACATTTATATATATATATATGTGTGTGTGCGTGTGTGTGTTTATGTTCATATATATTCATACATATATATATGCATAAATATATACATATATATATATGTATATATGTATATGCATAAATATATACATATATATATATGTATATATGTATATACATATATATATATATATATATATATATATATATATATATATATATATATATATATATATATATATATACATATATATGTACATATGTGTATGTGTGTGTGCCATATCACACATGCAAAGATAAATCCATGCATGCATACAAACATACTCACGTATACACACGTACGAATATACATACGACAATATGTACATGCATATATATATGTTTGTGTGTGTGTGTGTGTGTGTGTGTGTGTGTGTGTGTGTGTGTGCATATATATACACATATATATGTATATATATATACATATATATATATATATATATATATATATATATATATATATATATATATATATATATATATATATATATATATATATATATATATATACATATATATGTATGTATATGTATGTATATACATATTTCAAATAATTTGAGGCAATTTGAATGTCGAGACAAATTCGGAAGAAAATATTCCAAATTGTTAAACGAAAAGTCTTCAATTTCTTTATCTGCTGGAACAACTTTTTGCTTGAAAATATCTACAAATCTAATAAACACATCGAATTATTAGGTTTTCATTTGGTTTTGATAAGAACTGATTTGCAACAAATATTATTATTACGATGATGATCATCATTAATATCATTGCTGCTGTTGTTATTATTATCATTAATATTAATATTATTTTCATCATTAGTTTTATGATCGTTATTACTATTATTATCATTATTATTATTATTAGTAATGGTGTTAATAATAATATTATTATTGGTATCATTATTATTATTAAGTGCAGGCGTGGCTGTGTGGTAAGAAGTTTGTTCCTCAACCACATGGTTCCTGAGTTAGTTCCACTGCGTAGCACCTTGGGTAAGTGTCTGGTAGTATAGCCTCGGACCGTGCAAAGGCTTGTAAGTGGATATGGTTGACGGAAACTGAAAAGTAGCCCGTCATACACATACTTATATATGTATGTATATATTTGCGTGTCTGTGTTTGTCCCCACCCCATCGCTTAACAACCGACGTTGTCATGCCCTGTTTATCATGATATGAGATCACCATGTCGCGCACATATGGCTGTGATGCAAGTGCCTGGTGTACCCTTATCAGAAGGGCAGTCATAATGTGTATAATGGGCTTCGTATATTTTACCCCAGTGTCACTTTGATGGCATGCACTGCTCTCTCACTCAATAATAATAATAATAATAATAATAATAATAACAATAATAATAATAATAATAATATATAAGTATTTAGGAGTCAATGAACTAGATAGGATACAACATACACAAATGAAAGAAAAAATAAAGAAAGAGTACTATAGACGAGTTAGATCAATACTAAAAACAGAGCTCAATGCTAAAAACAAGATAATGGGTATCAACACTTTAGCTGTCCCAGTTATAAGCTACAGCTACAACATCCTTAACTGGACACTAAACGAACTATGTAAAATAGACAGGAAAACAAGAAAAATAATGACAGGATATAGGATGCACCACCCAAAATCTGACATAGAAAGGCTATATATACAACGCACAGAAGGTGGCAGGGGTCTTATACAGCTAGAAAACTATTATAAAATAACCACCATAGGACTGCAAAAATACCTACTCCAGAAGCAAGGGAAACTAATACAAATAGCCACAAAACACGAGCAAAACAAAAAACTGTTTTCAGTATTTAAGGAAGCTGACAAATACAAACAAGAAATCAATCTACCTAACAAATACGAAGAAGAAGAAGAAGAAACAACAAAAGCTATAAAACAAATGAAATCCAAACTAAAACTAGAACAGCAACGGACCATGATAAAACGATGGCAAGAAAAGCCCCTACATGGTAAATACCGGGCTAAACTAAATGCGAAAGAAATAGACAGAGAAAAATCCCGGCAATGGCTGAGAAGCTCAGGACTCAAAGCAGAGACTGAAGGATTTTTAATTGCTGCACAAGACCAAAGCCTCCCCACCAGAAATTACCAAAAACACATAATGAAAAGAAATATAACAAGTAACTGTAGAATATGTGGAGATCGACAAGAAACAATAAATCATATTATCTCTGGCTGCCCAGTCCTGGCTAAGAAGGAATATATTCACAGACACGACAGAGCTGGGACCTATATACACTGGAAGCTATGCCAACATTATGGAATAGCAACAGAAAAAAGATGGTATAAACACACGCCAGAAAAGGTCACAGAAAACGAGAAAGCAACCATACTCTGGGATATGCCAATACACACAGATAGAGAAATTAAGGCAAATAGACCAGATATAGTTGTCAAAGATCATGAAGGAAAAAAATGCCTTCTAATTGATGTATCAATACCAGCAGATGTCAACGTTTCTCTAAAAGAAATGGAAAAACTTTCAAAATACAAAGACCTGGAAATAGAGATAACTCGAATGTGGAATCTAAAAACAGAAACAATTCCTATCATAGTAGGTGCCTTAGGTATAATAAAAAAATATTCAGACAAATACATAACAAAAACACCAGGACTTACAAATATATATAACATACAGAAAATTGCACTACTGGGTACTGCACACATTCTACGCAAAACACTTTCAATACAGTAAACATAAGAGCACCACAGCAAACCACAGCACATACCCAAGGCGCACAGAGCTGCGCTCGGTAGTGAAGTGAAAGCACGTTATAAAAATAAAACTACTGAATAATAATAATAATAATAATAATAATAATAATAATAATAATAATAATAATAATAATAATAATAATAATAAATGCCCTGATGTAATATCAAGCAGTGGCTCTTGTGATTTTTGATCTTAACTGATTGGAAGTGCTATCAAGGGCATGTTTTGTCTTGGTATAAAAGACAGGCTACAGCAAATATTCTGCTCAATCCCACAAATTTACTGCTTAATACCACAGATTTGCTTGTCAGTTGTTTGAGCATTATTATTATTATTGTTATCATTATTATTGTTATTATTATTATTATCATTATTGCTATCATCATCATTATTATTATTACCATTATTATTTTACTTCATTTAGTCATAGTGAGCGCCTATGGTGGGGAACCACCATCAAGAATTTTATCGACCCTAGTACATATAATTTTGTAAAGATATTTATTTATACAATCCTGCACTTTTGCCGAACCGCTATGTTGCGAAGATGTAAATACCGGTTGTCAAACGGATAGGGAACAATAAAATACACAAAGACACAGACCCACGCATATATACGACGGGCTTCTTTCATTTTCCTTTTTGTGCCTGTGCATTTATATGTGTATATATATATATATATAATGCATGGATATATATGTATGCATGCATGGATATATATATATATATATATATAATATACAAGAATAAGGGCAGGGAATCGTCAATTAATAATAGAATTAATAATTAACAATTTTGTCAAGTAGTTCAGTATGAAAAAACCTTTAGCGGTAAAACCATTTATCATCATAAATATACAGGGATTAGCATTGAGTTGCTTCTCCAACATACTGAAAATTTAGAAATAGCAGTCAAAGAACTACTGATTCTAAACTACAAATTTTTAACTAAAGACTTGTTTTGTTTATGCTTTCCCCTCCGGTTTTTTGTTCTATGTGTGCCATAAATATCGCCATCCATTTAGAGAAAAATTTGTAGTTTAGAATCAGTAGTTCTTTGACTGCTATTTCTAAATTTTCAGTATGTTGGAGAAGCAACTCAATGCTAATCCCTGTATATTTTTATTTATATATATATATATATATATATATATATATATATATATATATATATATATACAGTTTTCAAGAAAAATGCAGGAACGTTTCCACTTAAATTCGCAGTGAATTTACGTAGAGACTCTTCAGAATCTCAGGTTATTTCCAGTTAATTTCTATTTCTTCTATCTTTCTTTCTTTTCTTTCTTTCTCAGGTGGGATTGAAACAAATCTCCTTTGGGCAGTAAGGCAAAGTTTGTTTAGTCGTAATTATTTCGTCTTTTGAACGGAGTGTGAAGATGTCAGATGCTGAGTCTATGCTCTGGGTGTATGTGTGTTTGTGTGTGCGTGTGCACGTGCGTGTATGTGTGCGTGTGTGTGTGTGTATTGGGAGAATGGGTTGGGAAAAAAAGGAGGCAGATAAGACAAGATATATAGTAGCTGTCACAAATAAGCTCTTCAGATTTGTTTTTCAAGTTTAAAAAGAAAACAAATTTCAAAAACTTATGTAGGATTTTATAATAACACAAAAGAAAAATTCTTCGAGTTTGCCCCATGGAAGCTTGTGGTTTGGTTGGATGTCTTTGAAAATTTACAGTGAACTATTGCAGTAACTGTAACAGTTACTGTGAATTTTTTTTTAAATATCAGTAATAACTGGACTCCATTCTTCAACTACACCGAGACAAACAGGACGGCGAAGAGCTTTAAACAAAATATACCATTCAGACTATATATAAATAAATATATATATATATATATATATATATATATATATATATATATATATATATATATGTAACTGTATATTGTGTTGAGAGAGACGGAGAAGAAATGTAGTATATTATTTTATGCAAAGTGATGCAAAGCAATGCAAAGTAGATTTCATGTAAAGACATCTTATGTGATTTATAAGTTCAAATGCACCGAAGGCAATAGCCGATATCAGAATAATTTATATTCATTGTTGTGAGAAAGCATTGTTATTTAAATTCACACATTTTGCTGTGACGGTTTTATTGTAAATCAAATGGAAACACGAAACCAATCAGTATGAAGTCCAATATAAATGAGTTCTCAACGACCTATCACTAATGAAGATACTACGGGCACAAGAAAGTCGGCTGCAACCTAAACATAGAAAAGAGAATTTGTCCTAGATTGTAACACGCACACACAGGCGCGTGCGCGCACATGCTCACTCACACTCACATACATTCACAAATACACACACTCACCCACACTTATGTATATATAAGGAAACTGTATGTATACATATACATAAATATATATGTATATACATATATATATATGTATATATGTATTTTATATATATATATGTATATATATATATGTATATATATATATGTGTGTGTGTGTGTGTGTGTGTGTGTGTGTGTATACATATATTTATGTATATATATACAGTATCCCTACAGTATATACATACAGTATATATAAATGAAATGCTGTATATATGCATATATGTATATATATATACATTTTATTTATATTATTATATGATTGAACGCCACGCATCCTTTTCCAAGTATATATATGTAGGTAGGTAGGTAGGTAGGTGTGTATGTACATGTATATGTTTGTGTGTTGATGTTTGTTTCCCCACCACCACCACCAACACCAACGCCACCATCGCTTGACAACCGATGTTACTGTGTTTTACGTATCCGTAACTTAGCAGTTCGGCAATAGAGGTGGATAAAATAAGTACTAGGCTTACAAAGAATAAATTCTGGGGTCGATTTGTTCAACTAAAAGGCCGTGCTCCAGCATGACCGCAGTCAGGTGGCGTGACTGAAACAAGTAAAAAAGTAAGACAATGTGTATGTATGTATGTATGTATGTATATGTTTGTGTCTATGAATTTAAAACCGTAGGTCCGAGAATGTTCACGTATATATGAATAAATAATTGTTCGTGTGGCGTTCAAATTGCTATATTTTACCAATGTGTGTGTGTGTGTGTGTGTGTGTGTGTGTGTGTGTGTGTGTGTGTGTGTGTGTGTGTGTGTGTGTGTGTGTGTGTGTGTGTGTGTGTGATCAATAAGCGGGGGCTAGAACTGCCCAGTATAGGCAACAAGTAGTAGTGCTCAAATGAATATGTACTTGGTCTCCGAATTTTTATGCAGAGCAAGGCCCACGGCGTCAAGGGTGGTTATAAGAGAAATCCCAAACAAGCTGATATGAAGGTAGTAAAGCAAATATATATATATATATGTATGTATGTATGTATGTATGTATGTATGTACGTATGTATGTATATGCACCCGCTTTGGTTGGCCGGAGGCTAGGATAACCGGCAATTGCCGAATGTGCCACGCAGTGGGAGTGAACACGGAACATTGTAGTTGGGAAGCAAGATTCTCATACAGTTGTTATTTATTCAGGAAAACGACTTTCCTAAGTCATCGTGAAGTCTTCATGACATATTGCGTACAAGTATAGATCCATTATAACAATCCCTTTATATATATATATTTACATGCATTAATTTAAGGTAAGATAATAATGAGAATTACAGCTTTCATACAGAGCACACCATTTAATTTAAATTTCGAAGTGAAGATCATACTACGTATATATTTATGTATGTACGCATGTTTTTGTGCTCGTATGCATTATATACGAATGTTTGTATGTAAGTATGTATATATCTTTATATATATATATATATATATATATATATATATATATATATATATATATATATATATATATATGTATATACATATATATATATATATAAATATATATATATATATATATATATATATAAATATATATATATATATATATATATATATATAAATATATATATATATATATATAAATATATATATATATATATAAATATATATATATATATATATATATATATATATATATATATATATATATATATATATATATATACATACATGCATACATACAGTCATGCATGCATACATGCATATATACATAAATTAATTATATGTGCATGATTTACGACATTTACACGCTAATACAAAACAGGCGCGCCACCACGCACAAACGGACGCGAACGCACTCATACAGACACACATACACACACACACACACACACACACGTGCACACACAAACACACAATGAATTTGAATTCCAAACAGTGATAACATCAGACCTCGCGAATACCTATTAAACACATTCTTAGCATCACTAGTCTCACTAATCAAAATTGTTGGTTTAAAGGACATTTGAAGAAGAAAGACTATTAAAATTATATACATATATACGTATGCATATATATGCATATATATGCATATATATATATATATATATATATATATATATATATATATATATATATATATATATATATATATATATATATATCTGTATACATATATATATATATTTATTTATATATATATATATTATATATATGCATATAGATATACATATACATACATATATACATATATATGTAAATATATATATGTATATAGACACACACACACACACACACACACACACACACACACACACACACACACACACACACACATACATATATATATATATATATATATATATATATATATATATATATATAACTAGTGACTGCTAACGCTGTTAAGTAACCGAATGATAAACTTTATATGCATATATATATATGTGTGTGTATGTGTTTGTGTGTGTGTGTGTATATGTATGCATATGTATGCATATGTATGTATTCATATATGTATGTATGCAGATATGTATGTATGTATGTATGCCAACTGTAGTCATCTTTAATGAAATAAATGTCTTTCTGCGTCGTCAAACGGTGTCGCCGTTAACCAAAACTTAATCATGCGCAAAACTGCGAAGCATTAATTCAAATGGTTTCCTTGATTGGAACCAAATCACGCGATACGGGGGTAAATGACGATGGAAAATTGAGAATCACAATCGAACGTTCTTATACTTATATAAACATTATCACGTGTAGGAATATGTACTCTCTATTTCCCTCATTCTTTCTTTCTTCCTTTCTTTCCCCCTTTTCTTCCTTTCTTTGTTTCTCTCTCAAGGTCACATGCCGGTGCACACTCCTATATATCCTCAAACGTAGTCTATTTCTGC
>NC_142945.1:41906213-41938713 GCF_046866305.1 Octopus bimaculoides | reverse complement strand
ACCTTCTGTAAGCAAGCGAGACATAAATTTCGCTGTTATTCTTCATTCGCAATTCCTCGCCCAAAATGTGTTGAGAAACTCCAAGATACACCAGTAATATTAACAATTTTGTCAATTTTTCAGTGACCGTACTCCAAGATTATTTCATGAATTTTCGTGATGTTTTCATTCGTTCGGGAAATCGACGATCGCAGTGAAGGACGTTGGTCTTCAAACGACAAGTGACCATTCCTAAAGCATAGAAACCACTCATAAACTTCTTTTTTGTTCATTTGCAGCAAGACAACTGTTTCGGCCGCCGTTTTCCTCAGAAAAAAGTAGAGATTTAGGGAAGCATGCCATCCCTTCGTTTCAGCCATCGCAAAAATCAACGAAGCACCGTAAAACAAAGACGTACCATGTGACAGTATGACTGCTCTCGATGACGCCGGTCGGCAGAATGATACCTGAGGCTCGCATCAAGTGGCTTCTAGCGGTGGAAGACTTAACTACAACGGGCTTGTTCCACAGAAGGTTTCCGTTAACTTTTGGTTACCTTCTCCTACATATGGCACTTTTGTTTTAACAATGCCTCTGTCTCCTTACAATAACAACCACTCTCTTAACCCACCTAATGATTATACACCAACACTCACAACACACACTCTACATTGGTAAACACAATTTCCCCTATACGTGTGTCGTTATGTGCGTGTGCGTTCGCATCTGTATGTGTGTGTGCGCGTGTATATATGTGTGTGTTTGAGAGAGATTGATAGGCACTTCTATATTTCCATCTCCGGCCTTAAAGAAAATTTAAGTTAAGTGTCAGCTGTTTCATTCGTCTACCTTTAAATATAAAGATGAGGAGTTACTGCTGTTACCAACGCTAAGTGTTATGAAACGTACGAAAGAATTTTGACTTTCTGAAGCGAACTCACACATCTGCGTCGTGGAATGGATCTCCCTATATCGTACCACACACGCACGCACACACACACACACACACACACACACAAACATACATACAGACACACACACACACACTCACACACACACACATACAAGCTGTTTAATGCTAAACCAATTACACTGAACATATGGCGCTATGACCTCTCATAAGAGTTCCTAACATTCAGAATAGATATGAATATGAATAGGAATTTGAATACGTTGATTATACTATTAATCAATCAATCCTATTCTTTCTCACTTCTCCTCCCCACCCTCTCTCCCTCTTTCTCTCTCTCTCAATCCCTTTCTCTATCTCTATCTCTCCATCTTAAATATATCTGTGTATGTGTGTGTGTGTGTGTCTATCTGTCTCTGTACGTGTGCGTATATATTTGTGTGTATGTATACACATATTCTTTTATATAAATATATATATGTGTATATATACATATATTCTTTTATATTCGTATATATATATGTAGCAATAAGAAAATGGAGGGGACCAAGAGGTGGTATTCATCAGCTTTTAAACATTGTATTATGTCTACCAACAGTATATTGGATAGATATTATCCCTTAGTTGGTTGGATTAACAACCTCTAACTCTTTTGGAATTATATATATATATATATATATATATATATATATATATATATATATATATATATACATATGCATGCATATAGAAATAGAAATATGTATATGTGCGTATATAAGTATAATATATATGCATATCTGTATATATGTATGTATGTATATATATATATATATATATATATATATATATATATATATATATATATATGTATGTATGTATGTATGTATATATATATATATATATATATATATATATATATATATATATATATATATATATATATATATATAAGCGCATATACGTGAGTATATATAATATATATTTATAGATAGATAGATAGATAGATAGATAGATACATTTCTTTTATTAGCCACACAGGGCTCAACGAAGATGGGACAAATACAATGTAGAGCTTTTCTTTTTGGGAGGGGGGAGGAAGGGGAAAAAAAAAATGGTGGTGTCGATCAAAAGGGATCGTAGGAAGGGAAAAAGGGGGAGTTCGATCAAAAGGGATCGAAAAAAAAAGAAAAGGAAAGGCCGATCAATAGGGATCGTGTATCACAGTAATGTTCTCGTGTAAAAAGAGGGGAGGACAGTTTAGGTTTAGCCGTGGAAGGAAAAGCCTACGGAAAAGACCACGGTAACCTTGGTCAATATTCTCATTGAAGAAACTATAACAGTAAGTGACTCTCTTTTGCCTTTTTGTTTTATTTTTTTTTCTTGTTCATAGGGTTATGCTCAAGATGGTTCCGTCATTCACACGTGCCATCCTTGCTACATTCACCCATCTTTTTTTGAAGCATTCACTAGACAAGACTTCCCTTTCTACTCTCAACTTCCTCTTCAGGTGATACTTGAAGAAGTTGATGAGAGATTGCCCAGAGAGGAAAGTCTTTGTCTCTAGACCTTTCAGACGCGTCCACCATACACATTCTTTCGCCATAGCCACAAGTACGATGAAAATAGCTCTTCCTTCCCGTTTAAAGGAAGGAGGCGCGACAATATTAACGATAGACTCGGCTGATAGACCGACTCGTCCCACACGCGATAGCAGTTGTTCGACGTAAGCCCACAGCTCGGAAATGGTGGGACACTGTACGAGTGCGTGCAGAACGGTTTCGTCGCTCTGCCGGCATCTCGGACAGGTCGGCCCCGTGTTTCTCGAGCCATGCCTGTAGAGTTTATCCCGAACGGGTAGTGCTTCTCGATAGCACTGCCAGGCCAGGGATCTCTGGAAGTTGTCCATAGGTCCCGGCCCGAAGGTCGTCTTAAACAGGCGGGTCAGGTATTCCTCGTCGACGCCCAGGTTCGCCCCGAGATCGTCGTCGTACCTTCCCTCCACTAATCCACTATAGAATGCGTTAGTTGTGATGCAGTCGCTCAAGGTTGACCCGGGTTGTTGGAGTTGCCGAAGAGCAGCGCGACACTCGCGGTGCCATTCGCCCTTCCTCGGCCTCTTCTTGATCCATGACTGCAGTTCGGTCATGGAGACGAGCTGCGGGAAAGCGCGCCGCACAAACGGTGATCACACCTGTTCACCGCTGTCTACGTAGAGCCGGAGATGTCGCAGTCTCAGCGCGTGTCTGCGCATCATCAACCACGGCATGCCCAGTCCTCCTTTTAACGGGTGTTGGCAGCAAACGGATCGCCTAACCATCGAAACGCTTCCTTTCCACAAGAAGCGGAAGAGGATGCGCTCCAGTTTGGTGATGGTAGGGTCGGGACAAGGAACGACGGTCAGGCGGTAGTAGATGACGGACGCGATGTACGTGTTCGCCACCTCCGCCCGACCTTTCAGGGAAAGCTTCCTCTCGGCCCATTGCCAGGCTAGAGTGGCCACCCTTCTCGTTATCTCGTCCCAGTTCTTCTCCGTTTGGAGGTCTGGACCAAACCAGACCCCGAGCATCTCAACCGGACCGTCAGTCCAACGTCCCACGACGGAGGCGCTACTTGACGGCATGGGGTTGCTTCTCCAGGTGCCGAGCCGCAAGCCCACTGACTTATCCCGGTTGATTTTTGCTCCCGTTACCGCTTCGTAGTCTCTCAGTGTCTCGCCGACAAGCTCGATGTGCTTTTGGCTAGACACTATGACGGTGACGTCGTCCGCGTATGCCGACACGCTCGTCCCGCATCCCAACTCTCGCGGGATGCCCCTCAGCGTCGCCAGCTTCCGCAGTAGTGGCTCGAGAGTCAACACGTACAGAAGCGACGAGAGGGGGCATCCCTGACGGACCGAACGTGCAATGTCGAAGGGTCTTGATAGATGCCCATTGACGCGAACTACCGAACGGATGCCTCTGTACAAGGCAGCCATCCAGCCGCGGAAAATGGGACCGAAGCCGGCTGCTATGAGGACAGCCTCCAAGTATTGATGGTCTACCCTATCGAAAGCTTTCGATTGATCTAAATTGATCAGGGCCCCACCCATGCCAGGTTCCTTAACTACCCTCTCTATGATGTAGCGCATCAGATGGAGGTTGTCATGGATGCTCCTGCCCGGCACCGCGCACGTTTGCGCCTTGCCGATCAGTTTCTCGATGACAAGCGCCAACCGCTTGGCTAACACCTTGGCCAAAATTTTCAAGTCTGCATTGAGCAGAGTGATGGGCCTAAAGTTATCTATGACGTCCCCCTTGTTTGGATCTTTCTTCAGCAGCGTTACGGCTCCTCGACTCACAAAACCGGGAATGCTCCCGTTTTGCTGCCAGTTGCAGTACACCGCCACCAAGACGTCTCCAAACAAGTCTGGCTTACAGTTGTAAAGCTCGTAGGGCAGACCATCCAAACCCGGAGATTTGTCCCTCGAGCATCCCGCCATCGCGTCCCTCACTTCCGCCGCCGTGATGGCACCTTCGCAGCACTCCGCCTCTCTTGGCGAGAGTCGTGGCAGGCTGTGTAGGTAGGCACTGAAGTCCACCCTGCGTTCTCGCTCGCCATTCGTCCCAAACAGTCGAGCAAAGTGCCGCTGAAAGGCCTCACACATTTTGCTTGGCTCGAGCAGTTCGCGCCCCTGTTCGTCCACCAGAGACCGAATGGTGGCTTTGTTGCCCTGTTGCGCCTCCGCCACCCGGGCCTCTCGTGCGGCTCCAACACCTTCGTTTCTTAGAGCACGCATCCTAGCCCTGACAACGCACCCTTCGTGTTTGGCGTTGAAGTGTTGGTCAAGGGCCAACCTCGCCGCCAAAACGTCGGATGCGATGCCACTTCTAATTGCCTCTTCTAGCTTCTTAACTAGTTCACCCTCTACTCTGTTTCTGTCTATGGCTAGTGCTTTGCTATACCTAACCGCTTCTGCTTTTATTGCTCTCTTGAGGGCAAACCACCATTTGTTATTGATGATGGCTCCTGTCAAAGCCCTCTTTACTAACGTGCTAATCCGGTCTCTGAAAACTGGTCTCGACGGGAAAGACGCGTTTAGTTTCCAGTAACCGGAGCCCTGCCTATGTGTCTTATCTAAATCTAGCGTACACGTCACAAGTTTGTGATCCGTGTAGCTGACTATGTGAAATTGTGGACACCCTATGCTATCTCTATCTACTCTCCTACACAGTATTCTATCTAGATACGATCTCGACGACCCGATGCGGTTTGTCCATGTCCACATTGGCGCATTCGGGTAATCGAGTCGGTACCTGTCAGACAGTTGAAAGCGTCTGAGCAGGTCTTTGAGGCATTTGCATCCCCGTCTATTCCTATCTCTGCCCACATAGTCTAGATGCGTGTCCAAGGTAGCATTCCAATCCCCCACTAAAAGTAAAGGACGAGACGTTCCTAGGAATACTTCTAGACGTCGAAAGAAATCCGGCCTACCTGTTAAAGGTGGTGCGTATACTGATATGAGTCGAAAAGCACACCCATCGCTGCCATCGACATCCAGAACAACCAATCTACCCTCCGGGTCTATGAATACTGTCTTTACTTCGAGATCCAGACTCTTGCGAAAGAGTACCGCCGTGCCACTACCGCCCATTCTCGGCAGACAGGGAGAAAAATAAATGTTAAACTGTCTGCCAAACATGGACGATAGGGCCCGCGGATCATGGAGTCTGGTCTCGCTTATGGCTATGATTTCTAGTTTATGTGACTTTATGTCATTTAGGAGGTACCCTTGTTTCCAAGGGGACCCCAAGTCACGCGCATTTACACAACCAATCTTGAGCATCATTTTGATTTGAGTGTTAAAGTTTTATAAAGAGAGTCACTTACCGTTTGAGAGTTTTTGTGTCTCCTCCTTCGGGTTTTCTTCGAGGAGATCACTATATAGTTTTTTCGCCAGGTATTTTTGGCATTTGCCAACTGCCTTTGGAAAAATAGATTTTAGTGTGTGGTGCAGGGTTGGTGTTATGTGTAGTATTTTGATGTGTTCTGGCGGTGTTGTGTATGGGTGGTTGCTGGTTTTTATGTCTTCGTTTGTTATGTTTGTTTTTGTGTTGATGTATTCCATCAACTCTGAGTTTTTTGTGTTGATGGCAGTGAGCATTGTGTGTGTACTTGCTTTTGGGGTTTTGTTGCTTGTGTTGTAGTTGTGTGTGCTTGTGTTGGTGTCTGGAGTGTTTTCGGGAGTTGTGTATCTCCCTGCTTTGTTTGTGTTTGCTTTTCTTTTCTTGCTCCTCTTCCTCCTTCCTTTCTGGGCTATTTGCCATTCCTCATTACTTTCATCTTCCGACGAAGGTTCTGAGGTATCTGAAGGGGGTAGGGGCAAATTGTGAGCGTCTGTGTGTGCTTGTGTGAGTGGTTGTGTTGCTGTTTTTGTTGGTGCTGATGGCTTGTTATTTGTGTGAGGTGTGTGTGATGTGGGGGAGGGGGAAACAGTCTTGGAATTTTCTTTCTTTTCCCCTGCTTCCTCACTTGTTGTTTTTGCAGATGCTGTTGTCTTCTCAGTTGCCAGTGTTGCTTGTGTTTCTCTTGTTTTGATTGTTGATGGTGGTGTTGGTAGTAGGGTTTTTTTTCCGGGTTTTGGTGGTTGCCCTTGTTGCTTTTTTTGGTTGGCGGCGGTTGGGCAACTGTCCTTGAGGTGTGCCTCGCTGCCGCATACATAACAACGTGGCCGCCTTCCTTCCACCACTACATATAACTTGTGGTCCTTTGCCAGTTGGATGTGTGTGGGGATCTTTTGGCACTCCTCTTCAGTGATGTGTAGGAGGACTTCGACTTTTTTTCCCCCTTCCCAGTTTTTCTCCTCTGCAGTAGCAATTTCTAATATATTTGCCTCCTCCATTTCGAGGCATATAGAACCTACTATCCACTGTGTTTCCACTTGTGAAGGGACATTCTTTACTGCCACCTTCGTCACTCTCTGTCCAAGATAACTCGGTATCATCACCAAGTCATCTGTGTGGAGAGAGAGTGTTGAAAATTCCTTCGCTAACTGTTCGCTCTTAAAGCGTACTAGGACCGTGGCAAATTTTCGTCCCCAAGTAACATGACTTTGAAAGGGCCATATCGGTTTGAGACAAATCTCAATTTTTTGGGTGGAGAAATTCTCCGGTCGCTTCGTTTTCTTGTTGATAAGTCTGTATGATATGTGCTTCTTGTTTGTATTTTCAATAATTGCTTTTGGTATGTGTATTTGTACAGTGTCACCTTCTTTCGTGAGAAGGGATTTTGTGTCATTGATTTGTTTTTGGGTGAATGTTAATATTGTTCTTTTTTCTTTCGTTGCATCGGCAAAATTTGTTTTTGTGATGCTGGCAGATATGTTGTTTGTGGCGTTTGTGGTGTTGTTTATCTTGTTCGTCTTGTAGTTGTTGATGGTGGTATTGACAGTGGTGTTGGTACTGCCAGGTTCAAAGGTGGTGGTAGTGGCGGCAGAGTTTGTCGAAGTAGTGGTGGTGTTGGTGTTGAAGGTCGGTGTCCTGTTGTTGTTGCTGTTGTTATTGTCACTAGTAGTAGCAGTGGTGAGGACAGTGGTCGTGTTAGCAAGGACATTTGTGTCGTTGTCGTTGTTGTTGCTGTTGTTGTTGTTGTCTTTGTCGTTGTTGTTGTTGTTGTCACTGGTGACGGTGGCAGGCAAGACTGCTGTAGCAGCAGAGTTTGTACACGTGATGGTGGTAGTGGTGGTGGTTGAGGCAGCAGCAGTTGACTCAGAATCATTGCTCTTCTTCATCACTTGTCTGCGTTCATGCGGAACGGCATTAAGTGTTTTCGCCTCTGGCATTAGGAGCGGGAAGTCGGCCTCGTTGAAAACCTTAGCCATATTCGTTTTAAAGAATATGGCTAGGAACGAGGAAGATATGTTTGAATTTTTGGAAATAAGGCTCTAAATAGAGCTATTTCCGATTTGAAAAATATATGTTCACGAAGTATTTTGTGTTATACACAACTTATACAAAATTTTAAAACAAAATAGGTCTTTTAAGAGGTGAAAAATGCAACTTACATGGGAGCCGATGTGTCTACCGTCCGTCCATGATGATAGATAGATAGATAGATAGATAGATAGATAGATAGATAGATAGATAGATAGATAGATAGATATATATATATAGATAGATAGATAGATAGATAGATAGATAGATAGATAGATAGATAGATAGATAGATAGATAGATAGATAGACAGATATGCATATATATGAATGAATATATATATATATATATATATATATATATATATACATGCATACATGTATACATACATATTTATACATATATATATATGTGCATGTGCATAAACATAATTATGTATATTTGCGTATATATTTGCCTGCTGTGTGAGGGATGGAGTGGGAGTGGAACGTGGAATTTTTATAAAATATTCAGTGGAATACAATGATACAACGAAAGCAATTAAGTGTTGAGAGAACGTATTATTGTATTATTTAATAAATGGACATTAAATTTTTCTCCCACAAAAATAAACAGCCATTAATTTCACTCCTTGAAAATACAACAGTCTTTATATGCACACACGGATGAAAATAAATTAGCGAACACATAGTAAGATATAAGTGTTATGAGGAGAGATAAGATGGAGGTAAGAGACAGTGAAGGGTAAATAGTAGAGGTGGGATGATAGCGCAAGAGAAATCGATGGTGGGATACTGTATTAAATTACAGTTAAATTATTCTGAAACAACAAACTGACGTTGTGAAAGATGATAATACGATGAAACAATACGGTGTCGATGTCGGAAGCTTAGATATGGAAGTGATTTACGGCAAGACACTGTGTATCTATTGTAACCGTGGTTGGTGCTAGTGGTGGTTGGTCGTGTTGCTGGTCGTGTTAGTGTTGGTGGTGGTGGTGGTGGTGAAGGAGATGGTGGTGCAGAAGGTGGTGGTGGTGTTGAAGCTGCTGGTGTCGGCTGTAGTGGTGATCTGGACGAATGTTTTATGGGTCGTCTGCTTTAAACACTTCATCGTGATTGATGAATAGTAAGAGATGAAGAGAGACAGGAGGGGAGGATGGGGATAGATAATGAGGGAGAAGGAGAGTGAAAGAGTGCAAGAAAGAGAAAGCAGGAGCAATATTTTATGGTAATAAGGCGGCGGGCTGTCAGAAATGTTAGCACACCGGGCGAACTGCTTAGCGGTATTTCGTCTGCCACTGCCTTCTGAGTTCAAATTCCGCCGAGGTCGACTTTGCCTTTCATCCTTTCGGGGTCGATAAATTAAGTACCAGTTACGCACTGGGGTCGATATAATCGACTTAATCCGTTTGTCTGTTTTTGTTTGTCCCCTCTGTGTGTAGCCCCTTGTGGGCAGTAAAGAAATAGGTATTTCGTCTGTCTTTATGTTCTGAGTTCAAATCCCGCTGAGGTAGACTTTGCCTTTCATCGTTTCAGGGTCGATAAATTAAGTACTAGTTGCGTACGGGGGTCGATTTAATCGATTAGCCCCCTCCCCAAAAATTTCGGGCCTTGTGCCTAGATTACAAAAGAATATGTTATAGTAAGGTGATTTCGATCTCTTACATCCACCCTCCCCTTCCCCCTTCATCGTCAACACCCCCTCATAAGCTCATCCCACCACACCCCAACACACTCCTACTCTACCTTCCCACTCCACCCCATCCAATTCCTTACACCCACCACCCACTCCTTACACTCCTACTCTACCTTCCCACTCCACCCCATCCAATTCCTTACATCCACCACCCACCACCCACCCACATACCCCACCCCTACCAACATACCCCTACCTCTACCCCACCCTCAGCCTAACCCACACTTCACCCATGCCTTCCCCACCTCCCAACACCCTCACATCACATCACACCAATACCCTCGCATCACACCACGCACACACTACAACTGACCAACTCCTTTCTCCCCTCCCCATTTTCACACTACATACGTCAAGATCACCAGCATTCTATCTCCCACACACACAGCCCCTCGTTCTTCGATCAACGTTTGTTATCTCCCCCTTTTCTTAGCTCTCCTGAAAAAAGAATTTCTAACTTCTGGTCAGCCATTATTAGCCATTATTATGATTGACCGTTGACTGAACACTATTCAATTTTTTTCTCTGTGTTTTTCTCCTTGTCTCTGTATTCTTTCTGTTGAAGAGCGTAGCTCGAAACGTCAAATACTTTCCGTATTCCCGAGCGTCATACTAATACATCCTTTTGTTATTTACACCACCTGTCCTCGTCTGTCGTCTTTTCGTACATTCTCCCATATGTATATATATATATATATATATATATATATATATATATATATATATATATATATATATATATATATATATATATATATATATATATATGCATATATGCGTACAGGAATTGTTGAATCGTTCATTCATAAACTCCACACACAACATGGACAAAAGAATATATCTTAAGAAAATATGTATTTAAATAAATTTTTTATGTCATGAATAGCAAAAGCGAAAGCGGTCGACAAACACAATTCTAGTTGTCGTACGATTAGGCTATACATATAAAAGAAAACACAGTACAGATATACGCATACCGGTGCAAAGAGAGAAGAAGCACACACATATAGACATAAACGCACACACATAATAAGTCGTATATGTGTGTGTGCGTGTGTGTGTGTATGCGAAACATATATATATATACACAGGTTCATATTAATATACGTATTAGAACTTACATATTTATAAGAAAACAAAAAAAATCAATAAATATAACATATAATATCCATATCTAGAAATGCACACATGTGTGTACCCATGTAGGACACCAAGAAGTACTATATGTGCATAGATGTGACTTAAGTTCACCCATGGCCATTCGTGACTGACGGAGTCGAGTAAGTAATGTATGTGTGTGTGTGTGTGGTGTATGTGTGTGTGTGTGTGTGTGTGCGTATGGGAGTGAGAGTGAGAGTGTGTATGGCACCGGGTTGAGTCCTAGTGTGCACCAGATCAGTTGTCTTCTATAGCCTAGAGATGGTCAACGCTCTGAGAGTGAATCTGATAAACAGAAACCTTTTCGAAGCTCATCATATATTTATCCATGAGCGTGTATGTGAGAATATTCGCATGTGAGACTGTACGTGAGTTTGTGTGTGTGTGTATGTGTGTGTGTGCATATGTGTCTCTGTGTGCGTGTTTTTGAATTTTTGTCTGTATCCCGCCGCTTCACAACAGGGGTTTTGTTTATGTACACGTAATCAAGGAGTTCAACTAAAAGGGACCGATAGAACAAATAACATATCTCAAAGTATGAACTGGTGTTGATTTAATTGATCGACAAAACACTTCAAGGTTGTGCCATGGCATGGTTGCTGTCCACTGAGGGAAATAAGGAACATAACAAAATTATGTGCACGATGTACGAGAGATGCTGAAAAGTTCCTGCGTTTAAGGTTAGCGTAAAAGCCCTGGCTGAGAGCTCAACATTCCGAGTTCTTATACAGGGCTTAGAAAAAGGGAAGGTCTGCTGCAATAAGTGTGTGAATCTAGGAAGGGAATATTTTGAATAAAATCATAATTAACTGATCCTCCTTAATTTTCTGTTACTCAAATCCAGGAGTTTTTCAGCAACACTCGTAAGTGTTAGGATAGAGAGCTGAAACGTAAAGAGTCACCAGGCATTTTGTCCGACACTCTTGAATGAATGAATGAATGAATGAATGAATGAAAGGATAACTCATAAAGATGGGACATATTTTAAACATGAATAATTAAGAGACTAGAACACACATGGCTTAAGAAGAAAATGGGGAAAAAATTCAAATATACAGGAATAAAAACAATAATAAAACAGTCAAACACGGAATCTAATGCATTGTCTTTCGGCTTAGAATAGAATCCCGTCTTCCAGCATTGTCAGAAACATTTAAACTATAAGGTTACATTAGTGTTTAGGCATGTAAAACAAGACAGGTGTGTGTATGTGTGTGTGAGCGTGTGTGTGTGTGTGTGTGTGTGTGTGCGTGCGTGCGTGCGTGCGTGCGTGCGTGCGTGTGTGTGTGTGTGTGTGTGTGTGTGTGTGTGTGTGTGTGTGTGTGTGTGCGTGTGTGTGCGTGCGTGCGTACGAATATTACAAGACCTGAAAAATTACCATAAGTCATCTAAAAAAGTAATCACTTTTAGCCAGTTGAAACAAACATTTCGAATAAAACCCTACCCTACGCTCATCAGGAATAACAGTGACATCAACAGCCTCATTATAATCCTCACTAAATATTTGCCGCTATACCAGCAATAATAGGTAAGAAATGAAGAACAACTGTTGTCTAAATTTCTTAATCTCACCGTAACTAACAACTAAGAAGGGTAGAAAATGCGAGAAATTTCTTTCAAATCAAACTTCTCTCTGAAGAAAAAAGTAAGATAAATTTGATGGTATCACCTTTAAATTTATCTCGATGGGTTTTCTACAGAATTCAGAACCGGCACAGCAAGTTTCGATGATTCACACAGAAATACGTTTATGTAAAAAATGCGATCGAATATAGAATAAGTAGATAATGGGTGTACATGCATATTTCGAGTATATTTTCTCTTTCATCAGTACCACATCCAATCCATCTTTTATCAACGAACATTCTGCTTACAAATCCACTAGTTTTAGTGATTTGACACAAATGGATAGATTAATTTACATATTAGATACATACTTGGCGACTGGTACGCACATATTAATATCAGTGCTGGCTGTGAATTCTATAGAAATTTTAAAGAGATAAATTTAGAAGTGAGCGTATCGCGCACTACTAGCACAAAATAGGACTCAATATCGACCTGTAAACCTGTATTATACTGGATAACACGGCGTATTTGCCAGCAATTAATATGTACATACCAATAGTCAGGAATGTGTTTGATACATAAATTAGACTTTCCAATTGTGTTACACCACTAAAAGTAATGGGCATTTAAACATGTGTTTGTGGATAGTTGATTGGTTGGATGTGACGATGACGAAAATGTAATAACTCTTGAAATATGCATATACACCCAATATCTATTTCACCTATCTTCTATCGCATTATTTATATAGACTTAATCGTTTATGAAACGTTGTAACTTGCAGTGCTATAGAAATATACTTAAAATCGAGTATATCGCATTGCTAACACACGGTGGGGTACAATATTGACTTGTAAAGCTATAATATACTTGGTAGTGTATTATGGTTGCAAAACGAGATACTGTGTCCTTGCCAGCAATTAATTTGATAATGTACTTTGAAGCAAGTTATGTCAGTAAAACAGAACTGTCACACCTAGAATTTTTTTATTTATTAAGTGTGCTCGAATCCAATCAGATATGGTAACGCAGCGAAACACCAGCAATAGCAACAATGGTAAATATCACGTCTTAAAATAATTAATAATGACATCTGAAAAAGTCGAACTATTTGATTCTGAGCACGAACAGTGAGTTGCTTCTATATTAAATTAAAGACATTTCTAAAAATTATTCTTCAAACCTTCAGATTTTATGTGAACGAGGAAGCAGGAAGAGTGCGATGGAATGATAGTATTACGAAATAGCACTATTTTGAAAGCAATAGATGCATGCAGAAATGTTGTCTTCACCTTGGCTGAACTTCGTTTCAGTGAAACTATATAATAATATTGAAAACTTAAAAGTTGGAATCTAATTCAAGTATCAAGACCTAAAACTGAAGTCTCTCGCCGTAATATAATTCACTTGTCAAGCCTTCAACGTAATTCAAGTAGGAGCCCTCAAGCTGAAATAAGACAGATCGTTGGGAAGCGACGTGTCGGAACCTTTTACTAGTCATAACCGCTAGGTGTCCTTGCTGAATTAATAACATTTGCTCTACATTTACCGTCCAACTAAATAATTCGGTGGCAAGCTGTATATCGTTGAAGTGATCTCAAGTCAGATTTGTATATTGACCAAACACTTGTCATCGACACATCGACACCGTTCGTTACCACGCTCGGTGTTGTTGGCAGTGTGGTTACATTGATTGCTATGCTATCAATCGTGGGTTTTCGGCGTCATCTCATATTTTCTATCGTAGGTGTAGATGATTTTGGCAACAGCGTGTGTAAATATGTGTGTGTGTGTGTGTGTGTGTGTGTGTGTGTGTGTGTGTGTGTGTGTGTGTGTGTGTGTGTGTGTGTGTGTGAAGTAGATTCACATGTATATGTATGCGTGTGTTTGTATGCGGATGCCTTCCACTAGTTATATCAAGAAAGGCTGCAATCATCAGCGTTAAACCCTACATACACATAATTCTTTTTTTAACGTTGGATCTCGAAGTGAGTAAAGCTATATAAGTAACCCAATATTTACATACAATTTTATATAACTTTACGGCTTTATTTACTTCCAGATCAAACGTTTCAAAGAAGCATAATTTCACATACTCTCGAAGTTTATAAAGTCCTATCGCGTCCACAATACACACCCAGACACACATGCACATAATACATGCATACATACATATATGCATGCATATAATAATAATAATAATAATAATAATAATAATAATAATAATAATAATAATAATAATAATAATAATAATAATAATAATAATAATTGATTCGTCTTATTGGCCACAAGGGCTAATATCAATTAAAAACATATAAGGACAAAGACAGGATGAAGGTTACAAAAGGTTTTGTCCGAAAAGGTAGGAAAGTTCGTCTAAACAGAGGAAGAAAACGGAGAAAGATATAACAAATAAATAGATAAATAAATAGATAAATAAATAAGTAGAACTCCCAAAGGGGGAGGCGCTTCGAAAAAGGAAAGGTTACACGTGGAAAAACCCATAAAACCACGGGAGCCTGGTCAGAAAAAATAAGAAAGGGGTATAGAGCCCTTTCTCCTTTTACATTACCTTTTTTTTTTTCTCTTTTTTTTCCCTACAGGTGTATTCTCAGAATTGGTAGCAATAGTTAAAGCAGCACTAAATTGCTATATCCTATCATCCAAGTGAGCATTGGAACCTTTCGATCTGATCCTTAATTAGCTCAGTCAATGAACAACATGAGTATCAGCAGCAGCAGCAGCGACGGCAGCAACAGCAGCAACGGCAGCATTGGCAACAGCAACACTTCGCTTCGAATGTTCTTCACGATAGAGGGCGTACATATTTTCATTTCATATGTTTGTTCGTATGGGGTTTGCTGTTATTGTATGATGTATAATTGTTTCTATTATTCGCTATTTCATGTAATAAAGCCTGGAAACAGCTCAAAATAGAACTCACTAATTGCAACACATTAAAAAGATCATTATACAACTACATAGAGTTAAACATCTCATCTCCTCTCTTATCCTACTTCCCTGTCTTTCCTAGCAATATCGTCACCGCTGCCGTCAACACCACTACCACCACCACCACTATCAAGAAGTTGAGAGTCACCCCACCCGTTACTATGGTCCGAAAATCAGGGGTTAATACATCCTTGCAAAACATAAAACAACCCATTAATTTAATGTCAAGAACATTTATGATATTGACTTCCATTGTTATTTTAATTTCTGCGTGTGTGCATGCGTGTGCATGCGTGTATGTGTGTGTGTGTGTGTGTGTGTGTGTGTGTGTGTGTGTGTGTGTGTGCAAGCGTGTATGTGTATGTGTGTGTATGATTGTGTGTACGTGTGTGTGTAATTCTTTGTATACGTATCTGCTTTTAGGCGAAACTAAAATAAACATAAAAAATAACTACCAAGTATTCAAATTATTTTTTTAAAAAACGACAAAAAATTAATAATAATAATAATAATAATAATAATAATAATAATAATAATAATAATAATAATAATAATAATACCTTCTAATCGATATATCAGTGCCAATAGAAGACAATGTATCTGTAAAAGAAACGGAGAAACTCTCAAAATACCAAAATCTGGAAACAGAGGTAATTCGAATGTGGAGCCTAAAAACAGAAACAATCCCTATAAAGCAAAAAATAGGAAAGCCTGTGGTAAGTGAGAAGTTCTCTACGTTTCCACTAGTTCCTATATAGGGAATAGATAGATAGATAGACAGACAGACAGATAGATAGATAGATAGATAGATAGATAGATAGATAGATAGATAGATAGATAGATAGATAGATAGATAGATAGATAGATAGACAGACAGATAAATAGATAGATAGATAGATAGATAGATAGATAGATAGATAGATAGATAGATAGATAGATAGATACATTTCTTTTATTAGCCACACAGGGCTCAACAAAGATGGGACAAATACAATGTAGAGCTTTTCTTTTTGGGAGGAAAAAAAAATAGGGGTGTGTCGATCTAAAGGGATCGTAGGAAGGGAAAAAGGGGGAAGTTCGATCAAAAGGGATCGAGAAAAAAAAACCGACTGAAAGAGAGGCAGACAAATGGATAAATCGACAGACAGATTGACAGAGAGGCAGAAAGACAGAGGTAGGCAAACAGACTGAGAGGCAAAGATGGAGACAGTTGACTTGACAGAGAGAGAAGCCGAGAAATAAATACATGAAGATAGTAAAAGGGGGGGGTGAGAAAATACTGAAACAAAAAAGAGTGAGAGTAGAAGGAGGAGTAGAGCAACAAGAGTTGGTTGGTGAATGTGAATTAGTGGAATAAAAAAAGATGTTTTCCTTCAGTTTATTGGTTTACTCCAAATAAGCCAAATAATCTTGTCTTTGGCTCTTGTCTTTTTTTAAGTTAACATCATCGTCATCATCATCATCAGCATCATCGTTGACGTTATAATAATCAGCAGCAGCAGCAACGGCAGCAGCAGTGTCCTTTTCTCTCCCTCTCCCTCTCCCTCTCCCTCTCTGTTTATCCTCTTTCTCTCTCTCACACTCTTTCTCTGCATATTATATATGTATATATATTTGTATATATAAATATATATATATATATATATATATATATATATATATATATATATATATATATATATATATATATATATATATATATATATATACATATACACACAAATACATATATATATATATACAAATACATATAATATATATATATATATATATATATATATACATATATGTATATATATGTATATACATATATACTTATATATATATATATATATCTGAATGTATGTATGTATATATGTATATGTATGTAACTACATATATACATATATATATACATACACATATACATATACCAATATACATATATGTCTTTTCTTCTTACTTTTTCTCTCTGTAATTTTCTCATCAACGTCTCCCCACTCACTCCTTCCCACTCTACCCGATTTCCTCTATTTCATGTTCTCTGCCTCTTACTCCCACCCTCATCCGGCTTTTCCATCACATCTCACCTTTGGTGGCCTTGTAGCAATGGAATTACGACGGAACCTGTTAACTTGTGGCTTTTGATTGGCGCATTAGATTCTGATCACATTTAGTATGGTCTTAACAAGCAAAGGAAATTACATATACATACCCACATGCAGATTGATAGATTTGGCGAAAGAAAAAGAGAAAGGAGAAAGAGAGATTGAGAGATAGATACACATGTAGATATACATACATACATACATACATATGCATGTGTGTGCATATTAACGAGTAGGCGTTTGTATCTATCTTTATATATATATATATATATATATATATATATATATATGTAATCATATAGATATATAAATATATATATATTTATATACACATGTAAGTATCTATATATCTATATATGTATAGTCATACACGACGTATGCTTAAGTACATGTATATAGATATGCGTAACTATTCCATGCACATATATGCAAATATATATGCAGACATACATATAACTGCCTATATATATATATATATATATATATATATATATATATATATATATATATATGTGTGTGTGTGTGTGTATGTGTGTATATATATATATGTATACATATGTATATAAACATACATACATACATAATTATACAGCATACATACATACATATATATATATATATATATATATATATATATATATATATATGTATGGATCAACACACATACACACACACACACGCACACATATACACATATATGAATCAGTGAAGAAGTTAAATGTGAACAAGACAAAAATATGATTTAAACGTAATCCTGAATATCTAAGATTGAAGAAAGCAGTCTATGTAAATAGGCAAATTGAATAAACCCGCCTCCGTGTAGCCCTGCATTTTCTGTGTTGGTTATACGTTTGCATGATATAACATTGACTTAACTCAAGGTTTTCACTTCAGCTGAGTGCACAGCAGCATCAACAAGAGCAGCAGCAGCAGTAATAACAACAAGTACAACAACAGTGGGAGCAGAGGTAGTTGAAGCGGCAGCAGCACCGGTAGAGGCTATAGCCATGTCGTCAGCGCTGACGTCGTAGTCGTCGTCGTCGCCTTCATTATCGTGAAAGAAAAAAGTTGAACGTTTGAATTTTCAAAAATGCGCAAAGTATAAACACGTATGTTCCAATTCATGTACACATCTTTTGCACATTTGTGTGTGAATATATACGCATATTTACACATATACATGTATAAACACGCGCAAAGATGCACACGCAGACACACATGTAAAATATACATATATATATATATATATATATATATATATATATATATATATATATATATATATATATGCATATATATATGCATATATATATATGCGTGTGTCTGTGTGTTTATGTGTACATGTATATATATATATGTGTGTGTATGGGTGTATGTATGTATTATGTATACACATGCATTGTATATATATATATATATATATATATATATATATACATAAATACGTACATACATGCGTACATAAACATACATATATTCAGGCATACATGCATGCATACATATCCACACATACATACGTACATACACACACATATATATACATACATAATACATATATACATACACACATACATACATACATACATACATACATACATACATACATACATACATACATATATACATATATACAGGTACCCTGTGAAGGTATAACTTACACTAACTCTTGAAATAAATCTTGTTTCGTGGATGAAGAATTGCAAACACTATTTCTATTTCCGCTGTGTTTTCTACATCAGTTCACCATTACGATATGGCCCAACCTCAATCCTATGTTTGTTCATCAGCCATGAATATAGGAAAACAGGTACACACAAATATATTTGGCCGTGGCAGAGCTATTTTGTAAACAACTTTGTTTCTTGACTGCATAGCTTGGTGTTCGATCCTATTATCAATTCTCAATGTCTCGAGTAAAAATAAAACATGCGTTTAGAATGAGATTTGCCGAACGGAAATTGTCTGGAAATACACAGGTGTAGTTGTGTGGTAAGCAGCTTGATTTCCAGCTGTGGGGTTTACAGACTCATTCCAACTACGTGGTGCCATCTTCGACGAGTGTCTTCTACTATAGACTCGGAGCGACCAAAGCCTTGTAAGTGGATTTGATGTACGGAAACTACAAAGAAGCCCATCGTATATGTATGTGTGTGTGTATATGTGTGTGTGTGTGTGTGTGTGTGTGCGTGCGTGTTTGAATGAGTGTGTGTGTGTGTCTGTCTTTCTCTGTGTGTGTTCGTACATATGCGTGTGTGTGTGTGTGTGTGTGTGTGTGTGTGTGTGTGCTTGCGAGCGCGCGTATGTGTGTGTGCTTGCGAGCGTGCGTATGTGTGTTTGTGTGTGGTTTTCGTCTGTGTTTGTCATTTGACCCACGCCATCGCTTGATGTATGCTGTACATGTATTCACATCCCGTAAGTTAGCGCTTCGGCGAAAAGAACCCTGATCGAATACGCACCAGGTTTATCAAAAAATAAGCCCCACAATGGCCGCAGGTATTGGTTTCATAGTCACAAGAAAGGCGGTGAGCTGGCGGAAACTTTAGCACGCATTAATAGCATTTCGGTCGTATTTACGTTCTGAGTTAAAATTCCGCCGGAGACGGCTTTGTCTTTCCTCCTTTCGAGATCGATGGAGTAAGCACAACTCAAGTTTGAGGTCGACGTAATCGATTAGCCTCCTCCCCCAAAATTTCAGTTCCTTTGCCTATAATGGAAAAGATTAATGGACCAACAGTAGCGTAGTTTGCAGGCTTGTCGCATACTAACTTTCATATCTTCGCTGTATCATTGGGTGAATCGCACGATTTTCCGGGAGTCTTAATCTCTACTCGCGACTACAAAGCTCCAGAAACAAACAGCGAAGACCCGACGCTTGGTATCAAGTCATGCGTGCTTGTGAATAACAATTATGGTATTTAGCTCATATATTGGGTTGGTCAAAAAGTCGGTTTTGTCGACAATAAACTTCAAGCACTCTAATAATTAACTAATTTCAGTTTGTCCATTGTGTATGAGCACTCGTTAAATGTTTAACAATTCAACGCAATTCGATGTGAACTTACGACAATACAATTTAGACTTTATGCATTTGAAATCATCTTGAAAATGGGGAACCAAAACGCACATTATCGACACCTCATGTTTTTTGCGGATTAGGGATTAAGGTAAGCAGCGACAGAAATCTGCAGGGAGATATGCACAGTGTACGGAAAGGGTGCTGCTACGGAACGTGAATGCCAGATGTGGTTCTCAAGATTTCGATCAGGGAATTAATTTTTCGCACAAGAGGGCCAACCGAGATTAACAGCAACACCTAAACCCATTATACAACCAGGATTATCGCTGATATTTCACAAATATCCAAATCGAGTGTTCAAAACTATTTGCATTGAGTGTTGAAAATCATCTGGCTATGTCTGTAGGCTCGACTATTGGTTCCCACATCAACTAAACGGGCCTAAATGTTATCCAACAAAAGTTCCTTACATCCTGATAAAGGAACTTTTAGGTCCCGAAATATTGGACACATAAAAAAAACAACAGTAACAACAATAAAAAAAACAAAAAACAAAACAAAGATTATCAAGTAACTTTTAATTTTCGTTACCTCATCTTACAGTCCATTTTGCCTTGTTTAGCCTTCTGTCTCTTTCAACGTCACATAACATATACAATGCTTCAAGCAAACTAATACCATTTTATTATATATATATATATATATATATATATATATATATATATATATATATATATATATATATATGCAGAGAGAGAGAGAGAGAAATAGATAGATAGATAGATAGATAGATAGATAGATAGATAGATAGATAGATAGATAGATTTACATATATACATACATATGTGTGTATATATACCCACATATATATATATACATATATATATATATATATATATATATATATATACATATATATATATATATATATATATATATATATATATATATATATATATATATATATATATATATAATGCACAATATATGGATTTATATAATCCGGTGGTAATCACAGAAAATTTCCTTTAGTGGACCAGGCTAAAAAACCACATAGTAAACCAATACATAGGAGTGTAATATATAGTCTTCTGCAGTTGAAATCCTGCAAATCTAATCAGCGAAGAATTGCCGAGTTTCTTTTTTAATATCTTACTACATATCCTTTCCTCCTTTCTACAGACATTTTTTTTTATCAATTATTGTCTTCCATACATTGTTATTTTGAAGAGGATATTTTACTATGAGTAGAATCGAATTGAAAAATGGATGTAACCATGAATATTTTGCTGATCTGATAAGCTAGCCTTCTAGACCTGAATTAGCTGGTAAAATGTAAAATAGTGCTATGCAATTTATAGCATGCACACTAGTGAAAATACGTAAAGTTATTCATTATTGGCTAAAATAAATTACTTTTCCGTGATTTTCGTTACGAAATTATCGTCAAACTATGGATAGAATGAAATAAATATATTCATCCCATACCTCCTGGCATTCTTTATATCATGAATGTATGTGTATATATATAATATGTGTGTGTGTCTGTGTGTGTGTGTGTACAGATATATATCGTCTGTGGATCAAATATACTTCATATAAATATATATATATATATATATATATATATATATATATATATACATATCACGAAGTCGACGACCGAACCAGGATATGACATAGATGATGATAACATCAACATTCGCAATAACTAAGAACGATGACCACCACCTCAAGAACTACCACTATGTCTACTGCTACTGGTGTTGCTGTTGCTATGACTACAAAATCAATGAACACAATGACAACAAGAGCTTTCAACAGCAACAACGATTGAATCACCACAAGCAACAACAACAACTCAACCCAGACAAAGTTCATCTCCAAAAATGACAAATATAATCATAACAACAACAGCAGCAGCAACAACAACAATAATAATAATAATAATAGCAAGAATAACACTCCAAAATAACCACGACGACAGCGACGACGATGGGTAGAACAACAGCAGCGTAGATTACAGCCCAAAATAACAATAGAGATCGCGATGACAAAAACAAAATCAATAGAATAACAAGAGACCAGTAATAGATAGTATGATGATAAAATGGTCATCTAATATTACATAATGTCGACATAAAAACGGGAATTGAATTATTACGAAGATATTCCTGACCAAACATTGTGGATTGAAAAACAATGTACGAAATGTTATATGATGAGAGA
This sequence comes from Octopus bimaculoides, assembly GCF_046866305.1. Classification (NCBI taxonomy): domain Eukaryota; kingdom Metazoa; phylum Mollusca; class Cephalopoda; order Octopoda; family Octopodidae; genus Octopus; species Octopus bimaculoides. The sequence goes on along the minus strand of NC_142945.1, from coordinate 41,916,226 downwards.
GTCTCTTGGTATCTATACACACGCGCAGGCCGGCACACTGATGCCTACGCATATATATTTTCATATATATATACACACACTTATATATATGGTTGTAGACATTCGTGTGTGTGTGAGTATGTGTGTGTGCGTGTGTGTGTGTGTGTGTGTGTGTGCGTGTGAGTGTACAAAGGAAAAGAGTAATTTCTACATTCCAAACATAGTCATACAATATATTTATATGCATGATTGTATATTTATGAATTTATACACAAATGCCTATATAGCGTCAACTGTAAACACACGGATATAAGTTTGTATATAGATAGATAGATAGATAGATAGATAGATAGATAGATAGATAGATAAATAGATAGATAGATAGATAGATAGATAGATGGATGGATGGATGGATGGATAGATAGATAGATTTGAATGCGTCTATACCATTATATGCGTATGCGTATATATATTGTCTTTATATATATATTCATGTATATATGTATACATACACACATATATATAAACGCTGGAACTCGACTGAGGAAAGAAAACTCCGAATGACCCGTCCTTGTTTTCTTTGTATCGTCTATCTGTATGTTTTGTTGTCCCCTTTTTTGTATCCCCTAACTGTCTAGATGTTTTGCGTTCTTGTCCCATTTTGTATTTTTTATATATAAAACATGTAGCGGCGGACGTACACTTTGGTCTCTTATATGTATATATATATATATATATACATATATATAGATATGCATATACACACATACATACATGTGTGTGCGTGTGAGTATGTGTCACTATATACATGCATGTAATGTATAATATTATGTTGAAAGGCTCCATAATGGTTATGATGGCACTGAGGCAGCTGTTTTCTTACGATTATTTAGGTTTGATACTTTCCAAGTAACATCTTTTCTTGTAACTCCAAATTAGTGGATGATTTAGCATCATATGCTGCACTTCGATTAGATTTATGTAGTATTTGCCTTGCAATTAACACCAACTTGACTACTTCCAAGACTTGACGTTAGATTAAAGAGATACAAACACTACTCCTATATGAAACCAAATTAGGACACCATGTATATCTGTAAACTTTTCAACCAGATACTGGCGCCCATAAGTAGGAAAAAAGTTACTGGCTGAACTATCCTTGGACATGGATATCTTCGAAAGGTAAGCATCTTATAATGATGTGTTAGCTATAAGACTGCCTTCAAAGAGAAACTAGTTTATATTTATGAGACCTCATTCAAGCCCTCAATGATTAGAACCAAGAAGAGGAAGATTGTCTAGTTTAATCCAGCATACATGCTAGAATTCGCAACAGACATTGCCAGAAATTTCCAAAATTTCATGGCTAGATATCATTTCTCATCATTGCACAAATACTGTAAACTCTTCTCCTTGCGTAACGTTTAGGTTAGTTATTCTTGTCTGAAAATCGTCGCCTCATACCACTGATTAAATTGATAAAAAACACAGGACCATTGTAAAGCGTTTCTCTTAGGCAGTCAGAAAAGTGCCTAACATATTTAATGGGGTGACATCTCGTACATCACAGAAATGAATAGTATGACTTAGTGGAAATGTTCCAAATAGAGAAGGTAGCGAAAATGTACTTTACTGAACCGTATGCCCTTTCAGTTTTATGCTGCTCCAATTACACAACTAACGACTAGCATTGGCCAATTGGCGAACTTCTGTCAAACTTTTACACCCTGAATTTAGAAAACTTTGGGCATAATATTCCCAAGTACAGTCCTTTTATTTGGATCCTTCTCCAGAAATTTCACATCCTCACTTTTCAGTTCACACAATAATGATGGCTCCTACCATAATTTCGAGTGAATCCAAGGTTAATGAATGAAATATGAGGCAGAATTTGTTATTCACTTTTATTCACTTGCTTTAGTACCGCTACCTAGACCATGAGAATAATGAAAACAGTCCGCTCTGTTACAAGCATTCGAATCAGGGTTCAGACTTTAAAAATATTCTTTGATTCCAGCATCTGTCACTAGCGTCCTTCTTTTTACAGTAAGACTTATAAACTATGTATTAGGAAGATAAATAACTTGTAGACGAAAATAGAGACAGTGTTAAGCAGATGGTCTTTGGTAGTTAAATATCTTATTAATTATCGCTGTACAGACAAACATGTATATATGAAATAATATACAAAAACATACACCGCACTCACACATATGTGTATATTTGTATATATATGTGTGAGTCTGTGTGTGTGTATATGTATGTGTGGAGGTCAGTGTATGCGTGTGATCCTCTGTGTATGTGCATGAGTATAGATATACATACATATTTGTATTTTTAATAGATATGCATGTATATATATGAGTGTGTGTGTGTGTGTGCGTGTGTGTGCGTGTGTGTGCGCTTGTGTATACATGTGTGCCTATATACAGAATTGTGTATGTGTGTGTATGTGTGTATGTATGTGTATGTATCGCATGTTATATGTATAAACTTACTTCTGCTCTTGCATGCTTAGAGACGCAAACGTATCGCCCATATACAAACATAAATATATAAAGAGGAGAACGGAAGTTAACATGAGAGAGCATGAGAGCGAGGGAGAAAGAGAGAAATGTAGAGAGCATGAGAGTGAGAGAGAGAAAAATGTAGAGAGCATGAGACACAGAGAGGAAAACAAGAAGATTGTATAAAAATGCATAAATGACTGCGGGTAAACTCGTTGGTTTTCCTGCATCATAAAGTATTCATTATTTGGATAATTCTTGAGATAACAAACACAGAAACACACCCATGGGCATACCCACATGCAACGACATATACATACACTCATATATACACACACGTACAAACATGCTGCTGCACATAACGATACAAATTGTACATACAGAGACTCACGTGTAAACATCGCAGGCATATATACATTTTCTCATGTAATGCCATTGCTCTCTACATCTGTTTGTATTGCATATGTGAGTATTGCTTGTTTGTATATGCATGTGTGTGTCCGTTTCTACGTGCGTGTAGTGTGTTTTTGTATGTGTGTATATGTGTGTGTATGTGTGTGTTAAGACACGACTGGCTGAATGTTTTGTTAAAAATTTATGGTAAACAATTAAGCAAAATACAATTAATCGAAAAGAGCTGAATGAAAAACAATTTAACGTTGTAACAGTTGCTCGAGTGAACAATCAATCGAATTATATCAATTATTCGAAATACGTTAAATAGTTTAAAGGGAGTTTAGTGCATGGCATTTATCCAATAGACAAATGCCATACATAAAGGCTGTTAGCTTTTGAGTCACGTCAGTATGTTTCTTCGGGCCTGCCGGTTAAAAGTAAGAAAAATATACGTATACATATGTATATTCTTGAGCGCATGTGTATACGCGCACGAGTATATATATATATATATATATATATATATATATATATATATATATATATATATATATATATATATATATATTCGGGGTTGCTTATGTAGGAAGAGTTTTTAGACTATTCTTAAATATCATCGTACTCACGTGATAGATTCGAAATTTCACAGATGTGTTATAACGCAAAACTAATGGAAACTATATATCTGTATCTAAAGAAATGATTTATATAAATATGCACATGTCTACACAAACGTACATGCGTAAATATATACGTACCTACACTTGTTTAAATGAGTGAAACAATAAATGAGTGAAAGTAATACACATATTATCTCTATGTTGACGGCCATATAAATATACAATAGTATATTTTCTATTTACCGAATCAGAAAGAGCTATAATTTCAGAAGAACTTGTTCAGTCACTGAAAATGTGTCCTGGAAAGTACAGTATACTCATGCAGCCACTTTATATAAAAATCTCTAAATTGGAACTAGTTTCTTCTTGTCTTCAAGAAAGGAAATACATTCTGAAAGCATTTACGTTGCCTACAACATAAATCGTTTATATGTTGAGTTGCCTTACAAGCAGCTTCCCTATGGAGCTGAAACTGTGACTGAGATGAAGATAATTTTAGATATTTTTGATGGTTCGTATACCAAGTTTCTCATGGAACTCAAAACACGTAATGGTATAATCACAAACACAAAATGTGAGCTTTATGGATGTATTCTGCCTAGCATTGCTATTGTTGCTCAACTCAGAATAGGTTTCTTTGATCATTGCTATCGTACTGGACACTGGCTCATATCACGTTATATTTTGGAGAATTTTGCATATCAATGGAGGACAAACACCGCTGAACTACTTTAAATTTAACATAGGAGACGAAATATTGAATTGAAAATTCCCCATAAATTCGAATATATATAGACTTTGGCGTGGCACAATGAAAAACAGATCTTGTTTGCAACCGCATGGAAAATATTGAATATATTCTTAATATTATTAAATTTACTCTCACTTTGCAAACAACACTACTTCTGTTGATGTAAATTGCATTATTTTATAGGCTAGTTTTTTAGAATTACAGCTTGTCACTTCATACTCCGTGATTTTTGCAGTTAACTGTCCCTGAAAATGCAGTATCTTACTCTGCTTCCATTCATCATCACAGTCACTCTCATCTAGCATATATACTATTCACCCTACAGATATTTATGCTCAATAACAACGCCTTTATCTTGACTATATGCCATCTGGATATTATGTCAGACAATTTGCACGGCCTGAATGAGGGAGTCCAGTTGACCTTTGCTAGCTCCATAAAGCTTCAAATCGTCCATAAACAGCAGGTGGTTAATAGGCTTCATGTTCTTCTGCAGTTTCTAAACCACTTTAATCTTCTGCAAAACCAGCAGTTGGGAGTGGTAACATACTAACAATTAACTGCGAGAGGGACATGGAGTCTCCTTGAAAGATTCTCCTCCATATGTTGATATGTCCGCCTGCTGTCAAAACTGTCTGCCAGTTTCTCATACTACTTTTGAATAAAATATATCATCATCGTCGTAATGACCATCATCAATATCATCATCATCATCGTCGTCGTCATCACCATCATTTGTAGTCTTCTTTAAGACGTCACACAGTATCCAATATCATGATGTTGTTGAATGAATATATTGTGTCTACCGGGGGTTTGTACTGTCTGTCAAGTTACAACAAAGACCTCAGACAAACAATACTTTACACAATATGTGTGCAGTTCCAAGTAATGCCGATTTTTGCAGTACACCTAGATCGTAGGGTATTTGTAATGTTTCCAGATGTTTTTTTCAGTTTCAGATTGCGTGGTATTGAACACAATGCCCCGATGACACAGAGACAACCTTTATGTTCAACTCTCGTAGCTGCCACATCTTAGCAATCTCAGTTCTCAGATCTCCATATGTATCAATCTTTTCTTTTTCTTTCATGATAATATGTTAATCTCCTGGCACTGTCACGTTAATTATTAGGCACACTTGTTTGTCCCACCTAAAGGTTACTATATCCGGCTTTCGGTGTTCTAACACCTTGTCTGTCTGGAAGCCAAAGTCCTCGAGGACATTTTCCTTCTTCTTTTCGTCCATTATCTTTTCTGGTGTATGTTGGTTCCAAGCACCTGTTACCTCGTGTCCATACTTCCGGTATAGTAGCCAGTGAAGGTTTTGGGCTACTTTGATCTACATAGCTTTTTGTTTTCACTCTTGTGTATTCTGAAGAAAATCTTACCTTCATCTTGGTGTCCATCATCTGGTCTAATTATAAATCACCAAGATACATTTTAGCCTCTTCGTTCATTTTTCTTATATGTGCACCATCTAGAATTTGTACTCTACTGCTGTCTACTTTTCGTCTTCTCCTCAGTTCAATAAACGCGCATTATTATTATTATTATTTTATGTTTGACTTTTGTTTTGCATGTGTACAAGTTGGATCCAAGTCTCACCCAGAGACCTCAAGAGACAACAAGTTAGAAGTTCATGTAGGTGTTATGCCTAGGGTACCATATATTTGGATTTGTACAGTTTTGTTCAAGTGAATGTTTAAGAAACCATAAGAAAATTATGTGTTTGCTTTAAAATTTGAGATCACATAGACAGTATTTTACGTAGGATATCGGCAGTTCCCATGAGCACTATCTTTTGAACTTCAGCCATTTTGGGGTTTCCTGGTATCTGAGCTAGGTAGTAATCAGCCCGTTTCGCTGTCATTCCCAGGTCACCTATGACAATAGGTATTGTTTTCGTCTTCAGATTCCACATTTTGCTAATTTCTATTTCAAGATCTTTATATTTGCTATTATTATTATTATTATTATTATTATTATTATTATTATCTTCACCATCATCATTATTATTATTATTGTTCATTAGTTTTATTTTTATAACGTGCTTTCACTTCACTACCGAGCGCAGCTCTGTGCGCCTTGGGTATGTGCTGTGGTTTGCTGTGGTGCTCTTATGTTTACTGTATTGAAAGTGTTTTGCGTAGAATGTGTGCAGTACCCAGTAGTGCAATTTTCTGTATGTTATATATATTTGTAAGTCCTGGTGTTATTATTATTATCATTATTATTATTATTATTATCATTATTATTATTATTTTATGTTTGACTTTTGTTTTGCATTTGTACAAGTTGGATCCAAGTCTCACCCAGAGACCTCAAGAGACAACAAGTTAGAAGTTCATGTAGGTGTTATGCCTAGGGTACCATATATTTGGATTTGTACAGTTTTGTTCAAGTGAATGTTTAAGAAACCATAAGAAAATTATGTTTGCTTTAAAATTTGAGATCACATAGACAGTATTTTACGTAGGATATGGGCAGTTCCCATGAGCACTATCTTTTGGACTTCAGCCATTTTGGGGTTTCCTGGTATCTGAGCTAGGTAGTAATCAGCCCGTTTCGCTGTCATTCCCAGGGCACCTATGACAATAGGTATTGTTTTCGTCTTCAGATTCCACATTTTGCTAATTTCTATTTCAAGATCTTTATATTTGCTCAGTTTTTGGTAGGTCTTGACAGATACGTTTATATCAATTGGGACAGTCATATCAATGAGGAGGCATGATTTTTGTCTGAAGTCTTTCAGTATGATGTCTGGCCTATTTGCGTCTATCTTTCTGTCAGTTTGAATGGTGAAGTTCCAGAGGAGTGCAATGTGATCATTTTCAAGTACTGGGGGTGGTTTGTGTTCCCACCAGTTTTTATCATGGGGCAAGTCCAGGTTTTTGCATATTACCCAGTGAATATATTGTGCAGCTCTATCATGCCTGTTGAGATACTCTGTAGGCGCAAGCAGACTGCACATGGAGACAACATGATCGATGGTCTCATTTTGTTGTTGGCATATACGACATAATGGGGAGCTGCCGTTCTTTAATATGTTGGCCTGGTAGTTCTTTGTAGGTAGGCATTGATCTTGGGCTGCTATGATAAACCCCTCTGTTTCTGATTTCAATCCAGAGGCCATTAACCATTGGTGGGTAAGGGCTTTGTCAATATCTGCATTATTCGCTCTCTTTGGGTATTTGCCATTGAGAGGTTTTCCATGCCATTTTTCAGTCATAATAGCTAAGGCAGCAATTTTAGCACGGGTTTTCAAGCGCTTAGCTTTTTCTGTAGGTGTTTCTAGTTCGTCTAATTCTTGAATTTGTTGCAATTGGAATTCACTTAGATATTCCTTTGCCTGTTTTGTTACTGAGTAAGATGCTTTCTTGCTTTCATATTTTAAGACAAGTTTTAGCATCCAGTCCTCAGAGTTTTTCATATAGGTGTCTAGGCCAATTGTGGCTACCTTCATTGATAATGCCAGCTGTAGTAGTCCTCGACCTCCCTCTTTTCTTGGCAGATAAAGACGTTCTATATCTGCCTTAGGGTGGTGCATTCTATGCATTGTCAACAGTTTTCGTATTTTTCTGTCAACATTACATATTTCAGTAATTGACCAGTTAACGATGTTGAAACTGTAAGTCACGACTGGTATGGCTAGAGCATTGATCGCTTCGATCCTGTTTCTCGCGTTCAGCTCTGTCTTCAGTATTGCTCTCACCCTGCGATAACATTCTCTTCTGATCCTTTCCCTCATCACTGAGTGCTTGATATTGTCCCCTTCAATTACCCCTAGGTATTTGTAGCTCTCCGCTGGTTCTAACTCTTTTATGACATTTTGCTGGTCAAGGTTCACATTAGATGTATTTGTCATTTTTCCTTTGATAAAGATAGCTTTTGCACATTTATCAAGGCCAAATTGCATCCTGATGTCATCACTGAATTGTTTAACAATCGCTAGTAGGCCTTTGAGTTGTTGGTCATTTTTTGCAAAGAGCTTTAAATCATCCATGTAAATGAGATGATTTATATTTTTATCAAATATTTTATAACCATACTGTGCATCATTGAGCAATTTTGAGAGCGGTATTAGGGCTAGACAGAAGAGGAGTGGTGATAGTGAGTCACCCTGGAAAATGCCACATGAAATTCTTACATCTCCAGCATTTAGAGATTCATTGTCATTGTTCAACATCAGTGTGGTTCTCCATGATCTCATACTTACAGATAAAAAGTTTCGCAGAGTAGGAGCTATTTTATACATTTCCAGACATTTCCTAATCCAGCTATGTGGTAGGCTATCAAAGGCCTTTTTATAGTCTATCCAGGCTATTGACAAGTTTTTGTGTCGCTTGTGACAATCTTCTAAGATCATCTTATTGATGAGTAGCTGATCTTTACAACCATAAGATCCACGTTTACATCCCTTTTGCTCATTAGGGAATATGCTACTTTCTATTAAAAATCTATAGGTGTACTCGGTTAGGACAGATGTTAGCGTCTTATACATTGTTGTTAAGCAGGTTATGGGGCGATAATTTTTTGGTTCATTTGTTTCCTCATTTTTTGGAAGCAGGAATGTTAAACCATTAACTAGCCAAGAGGGCATCAAACTAGGGTTTTGCAAAACATCGTTGTAAAGTTTTGTTAGCAGTTCATGGCTTTCTGGGAAGGCATTCAACCAGAAGTTAGGAATTTTATCCTTTCCTGGAGACTTCCATTTGCTTGACCTCCTGAGAGCAGATCTTATATCTTCTACCCTGACCCCCTCCCACTTTTGCTCCTCTAAGGAGTCTAGGTCTGTAGCTATTCTATCAATCCAAGGGGCCTTTTCATTGTGTGTTTTATCTTCTGCCCAGATTTTATTCCAAAATTCTTGCACTTCTTCTTTTGATGGGACAGACTTTATTGTTACTGGTGTTTTCCCTATCTTCCTGTAGAAATTCTTGGGGTTATTTTTGAACATGTTATTATCTCGGAAGAATTTAACACGCTTTTCATACCTTGCTATGCGGGCAGCTTTAGCACATACCTTTTGCTTGATGGTTTCTATGGTGGCATCAATGTCAACTATGGTTTTCATGTTATATTTTTTCTTTAGTTTTTGGGTCTTTGTAGGTTTGATACTCTTGTCAAATTTAAGGTTTTTCAAACATTCTATGTCAGATCTAAGCAGCTTAATTTGGTGTTGAATGCGTTCTTGCCAAGAAGGCTTTTTGTGGGAGTGTTGTCTTTTTCTAATCTTTTCACCACATAGAATCGTTGAGATTCTTGCGGATGCATAGTACAGGTGGTTGAGATCTGTAATATCAACATCATTAGCTGAAATTATATCCTTAAGTGCAAGGCGGATTTTACCAATTATTTTCAGGTTTTGGTTAGAATTGCGAATTTTGGGGAGAGTGTCGCGTTCATTCATACTAGTTTCTTTAATTTTCAGCCATTCAATCATGATTTGATTTTTTAGATCATGTAGTTCTGTTGCGTCGATTTCTGTATGACTTCCTTCATCTATTTGATTTTCACCTGCCTTAGTGTTTATGGTTGGTTCAGAGAGTATTTTATTTTGCCTATCAGTTACCTTAACTCTTTCAATTATTACTGTATTTTCATCAGCCTTGGGCTGGTTTATAATTATTTCCTCTGTAGTATCTTCTTTAGCTGCAGTTTCATTCTTTTTATCCTTTACTGCTTGCTTAATTTGGTCAATCTCTATTTCAGTTAGTAATTTTTTTTTTATAATGTTTCTTCTGACGTTGGCAAGTTTAT
>NC_142945.1:41896213-41901213 GCF_046866305.1 Octopus bimaculoides | reverse complement strand
AGCTGATCTTGCTAACCAACTGTTGACAAAACTTCAATATAAATACACGAAAATAAACACGAGAAATTGTTTAGACTTACGCAGACGAAAATGACGACAGCCAATCAGATAGATAGATAGATAGATAGATAGATAGATAGATAGATAGATAGATAGATAGATAGATAGATAGATAGAAAGAAAGAGATAATGTAAGCAGATTATTTGATGAATGTGTATGTATTTATATATCTACATATGTTTCACACACTATATTCTATATATCTATACATGCATACATATATATATATATATATATATATATATATATATATATATATATATATATATATATATATATACACGTATATATAAATATATATATATATATATATATATATACACATATGTATATACATATACATATATATGTATGTGTATATATGTGTGCGTGTGTGTGTGTGTGTGTATGTGTGTGTGCTGTGTGTGTGTACATACACATAAATACACACGCACTAAGGGACTCATAAACATACATACGTATAGACAAATAAACATCTACAGGAAAAATTGAGCTTATTCGAAATGGTTTACATTATTTCCGTATAATGAAGATTTTTAAAATTCTCGTCCACTTTACCAACTTAGCATACAATCAAACTAAACTAAAACCATGTATACACCCATAGATATATGTGTACCTATGTATATTCATGCAAGTACCATATAAGTATATATGTATGTATGTATGTATGTATGTATCTACAATTGTAAAACTAAAAGCATGAATTGTTGTAACGGCGGCAACATTTATAGGCACATCCGACGTTCTTCCTTCTACACAATTGTTGTGATATAATCTAAAGCTCTTTCTTTGATTACTACCAAAATGCTGCAGAGCCATTTTCAGCGTATATTTTGTCATTTCTTTATTGGCGATATACTTTAATAGCCTTCTTATTTCTTTTTTCCTGAAGACAGTACACACTGGTTGTGGATGAGTATTGTCTCTTAGACAACTTTAGTTATAAGTTTAGTTATTACTATTCAAACTTTGAAGATTTCAAAATAACAATAATAATAATAATAATAATTTTCTATGAAAAATCGATATTTTTCTTCACTTCACAAGACGTTTTACCAAAGCCAAAAACTACCTTTAAGAGAATTTAACGCGGTTTCAAATCTATTATAAAACGAAACATGAGAAATTTTCGAGATTAAATCTCGAACAAATCTCACAAGAAATTTTTCATCCAAAATCTCAAAAATTTTTGTCAGATAGACACGAGGTTTTCATCTGATTGTGGAAATACCATACAATTTTCAGGAAAGACTGGCGAGATATCATCGTTTTTCTCCATGAAGTCATTGAAATCACGCTTGAGTCTCACGGGACTTGATCGAAGAATTGTTGTGAGATCACACTGAAGGGATAGAAAAGATCTGCGCTGGCTTATCGTTGTTGGATTTGTTCTTTAGCCCTAGGCAATTCATGATAGTGCAGACATGTGTATGATTATAAACATTCCATCCGTGGCCATCTCGTGTGTTTGTCTGCAACCTTGTTTCGTTGTTAAGTCCCTGGTCAGTGCTGAGCGAATTGATCTAAGAGCAAATACAATCCACCCATGACCATCTCACCTTTTTTTATATAGTGAGAACTCATGAGCACATTATGCTCTGTATCAATTTCTCAGAAGGCGTTCTGTGATTTGAGGGAGATTTAGCTGCTATATTCTAACAAGCTCACTTGTGTTTTTTTTTTGTTATTGTCGTTGTTGTTGTTGATGGTGGTGACAATGACGGCAGTGGTAATAGTGGTGTTGATAGTTGTAGTAATGGAGGTAGTTTGCTGATGGTACTGCCTCTGCTGCAGCTGCTGTCAGTTGTGGTAGTAGTGGTAGTAGTGGTAGTGGATGGGGTGATTATGATGGCGGTAGTTGTAATGGTGGCAGTGAAGAAGATACTTGTGGTCTTGGTGGTCGTACCGGTAGTGGTGGTGGTGGTGGTGGTGGTGGTGTGGCAATGATGGTGGTGGTAGTTGTTAAGTTCACGACGTGTCTACGAAATCTGAAGTTCGATTCCACCCCATAGTTATCACCTTGGGACAATACATGTTTATGAGGGAAATTAGTTAGACGGATACTGTATAGAAATCCCTTTGAGTTGATTGTACCCGTAATTCGAAAAGGTGGAACCCTGTCACACACCACTGCTGTCCGAGAATTACAGGATACAACCATTTGTGGGATACCTAGCCATTTGCATGCTAATTCAGTAAGCATGTGGTTCGATAAATCAAACAATTGAATCCACCATCGATGTCGTATGACTTGAGAAAAGTGTGGCTGCTATTTGAAACAATTTCCACCGAGGTCGACTTTGCTTCTCATCCTTTCGAGGTCAATAAATTAAGTACCAATTGCGTACTGGGGTCGATTTAATCGACTGGCCACCTCCCTCAAAATTTTGGGCCTTGTGCTTAGAGTAGAAAAGAATTAATGACAAGCGCACACATTTCCTGAAAATATTGTAACAGAGACGCTCAATACTCTTGTGTAATTATTGTCCATTTACAGTAGAATGGTTTTAGTTGCCTGGCAATTTTGATTTTACTCTAATTCACACTAATTTCTTGTCAAATATCGATACAAAAATTGGTATTCACCAAACACGTTTCACTTTAAATATTCCGACTATATCAAAATATTATAACTGAATTTTATTGCACTTTATCAATTTCGTTTAGTATTTAATGAAACATTAAATTTCTTCAAATATTTCTTATTAAAAGCGGTAATGGCACAAAAGAACGAAAGTATTGGTTTTCATATCAAGTGATTTTTTTATTCATTATTCTTATGAATTTTATTTTAGAAATTTTCCATGACAAGATCAGATAAGTTATCAACGGTTCCATGAAGAAGTCAGTAATGTAAGACGTTTATTGATCTCTACAAGGAGGGGGTGCTGAAAAGTTCCTGGCTTAGGGTAAAAGAAAATACAAGAGAATCAGTTAATTATGATTTTATTCAAAATATTCTCCTCCCAGTCACACACATATTGCAGCCGTCCTTTAGTTTTTCTAAGTACTGTGAAAGAACTCGGAAATTTGGGCTTCCAACGAAGCCTTTCTCGATAACGTTACAGCCAAGAACTGTTCAACACCCCTTTCCCTACTCCAGATTTCTGACATCATAGCCACACATGTCCTTCTGCTTTTCAGTTCGGTAACATAGCCATAGCTGATAACATATAATGTTCGACCGTCGAGGTAACGCAGACCAGCAACTGATCCTGAAGTTGCAGGACCAGTAGGGGTTGGGGTTGGGGTTGGGGTTGGGGTTGGGGCTGGGGTTGGGTTTTGTGGGCGCGCTGGGTGACTGAGAAGGCCAGACGGTATCCGTCGGAGTGTGAACAGTGAATGGTAGCAGTAGTAGTTGAACATTTGATGACGCTGGCTTTCCTGGCCTACGGAGTTGCTCAGCTGCAGTAGTCATATTGGCTTCGCAGGTTTGTATGCCCTCACGGACAGTTGATCGATAGAATAACCATGTAATGCCCGTATTACTTAAATAAATAGAGTAGCATGAAACGTGCGTACTGCAATAACCTTTAAAATCCGTGTTGCTTTTTTTGATTTTATTTATATATATATATATATATATATATATATATATATATATATTATTTTGCTTAAAAGAGTTCCAACACTGTCTGTTTTTTATGTTTTATTTATATTCCTGCAGAACTAATGTGGGGTATAGAATATGGAATATACAATATATAATATGATATACAATATACAATATAAAATAAAATAAAATAAAAATGGATGGCACCATATATATATATATATATATGTATGTATACACGACGTACTTCTTTTAGTTTCCGTCTACCAAATTCACTCACAAGTCTTTGGTCGGCCTGGGGGTATAGTAGAAGACACCTGCCGAAAGTCCCACGCAGTGGGATTGAATCTAGAACCATCTGGTTGAGAAGCAAGATTCTTACCCCACAGCCATATATATATGGCGTCCCAACATGGCTACAGCGTTAGTGCTAAAAGGTATAAGAAATTAAAAAGAATATAATGTATATGCACGTGTTTAATGCGCGCGTTTGTAATTCTCACTCTATAGACTATATTGAGCATACGAAAACAAGACCAAAAGAAAAAGTCAGAAATGCCAGCAGAGTGTACGGTAACATCCGTGAAACATTTAAGTTATTGAATAAATGTTGGAGGACATGGATATATTCTTCATCGATATATCAAACCGTATCACACGATCTACATAGATACAAACAAAAACTGAATCGAAACGACACCCCTCTCTCTCTTTTTCTCTCTCTCTCTCTCTTTTTCTCTCTCTCTCTCTCTTCCTCTCTGTCTCGCGTTCGCTCGCTCGCTCTCTTCATTTCTCCTCCAAATTCCTGCTCTGTTCCACATATTCCCTGTCCCTCTTTCTCTCTCTCTCTCTCTCTCTCTCTCTCTCTCTCTCTCTCTCTCTCTCTCTCTCTCTCTCTCTGTTTCTCCTTTGTCTCCCTTCTCTCTCTCTTCCTCTCTCTCTGTTTCCCCTCCCTGTCTCCTTTCTCTTTCTCTCTCTCCCTCTCTCTCTTGCTTTCTCTCATGTTCGCTCACTCGCTCTCTTCATTTCTCCTCCAAATTCCTGCTCTGTTCCACACACTCCCTACCTCCCTCTCTCTCTCTCTCTCTCTCTCTCTCTCTCTCTCTCTCTCTCTCTCTCTCTCTCTCTCTCTCTCTCTCTCTCTATCTCTCTCCCTCTCTCTCATCCTCTCCGTCCTAATCTACCATAAAATATTCCATTCACTGGTCTGGATCAAATTTCCTGACATACATTTCTTTTTCTCCATCTCTTGTTTCTTTTTATTTCTTTTCTTTCATTTTCTTTTTGCGTTTTTCCATCATCTTTGGATTGAATGGGGAGCGCGGGGCGCAGGAACGTCTTTTTTTTTTTTTTGTTCTCTTGTTACTTTTTTTGCGTTTGTTT